>NW_022111324.1:92385376-92386796 GCF_000313985.2 Echinops telfairi
CTGATTTCATTCTAAGCCCTTTATTGTGACATGGACAGCTAATTTTTGTTTAGCACAGGCATTTGGGGGAGACAGCCCCATTTATTCCTAATCTAGCTACCTTTCACTAGCACTTCCCACCCTTTCTTATATTAGTAATGTCTGTCTATCTCCCGTGAAGGACAGAGAACATGGAAGTTGAGGCAGCATTGTATTTCTTGTTGTATTCTTAGTTTCTGTGATACCATAATTATCAATAAACGTTGCAGGCAGCAGAAATGGAGGAGTTGCATTTAAGTTGTTGAATGGAGTGGCAATGGGGATTCCATACTAGCTTGATCTCCTACTGTGGCAGGGTAGAAAGTAGTAAGGATAGCCAATCTGGAGATCAGCCACGTAAAGGGAGTTTTAAAATCAGTATTGATCTATAGAGTTAGGCTTATATGGATTCAGTGACTCCAGTCTTCTCTGAAATAATAATAGCAATAGTAATTAATTGAGTTTCAACCACTTTCCAGGCACTGTACTCACTTGGCGATGCAGTGGTTATGTATTGGGCTGTGATCTACACGGTTGGCAGTTTGAAACCACTAGCAGCTTCAAGGGAGAAAGACTTAGCTTTCTACTCCCATAAACAGGTAAACTCTTACAAACCCACAGGGAGTCGCAGTGACTCAGCATTGCCTCCGGGGCAGTGAGCTTTTTGTTATCATTTCATTTTACAAGTGGAAGTTAATACTCAAAGTGTTTGAGTAATCTGCAAAAATACGGCAAAGCCATTTGGTCAACTTCTTTATTCAATAGATATTTATTGTATGCCTACGATATGCCCGAGTCCTTGGGTGGTACAAACGTTTAATGTGTTTGGCGGCCAGTTGAAAGGCTCGATGCTTAGAGGTCCTCTAAATGAAGTCTTGAAACGAAGTCTCATTCTGAAAACCCAGCCGTTGGAGGTTCGTTCTCTTCTGAAACTCATGGGGTTACCATGATTCACGATCAACTCCACGGCAATGGATTTTCTGGTTGCTGTTTTCTCATTTGCTTACCAAGCCCAAAGCACCAAAACCAAGCCCATTGCCATCGAATTGATTCTAGTGAGAAGACAGGAACAAGCTAACTAATAAAACACATAGAGCATCTAAGATTGGTAAATGTTCATGAGAGATTAAAACACACAAAAGAGTGTGGGTGAACAGGGAGAGGGTATTAAGGGAATCCTCACCAAGGAGGTGACATTTACTAACAAATCTGAAGGAGTTGGGAGGACTAGCCAGGTAGATAAACTCAGGGAAGAGGGGCTCAGACAGAGAAACAACAAATTCCAAGGCCCTGTGTTGTGGATATATCCAGTTTGATTGTAGAAACAGCAGGGAAGCCAGCTGAGGTCGTTAGTTTATTGTGCTCACCTGGCCAATAAACACATGCGGGGTTAATTGAAGGG
>NW_022111324.1:92387188-92402536 GCF_000313985.2 Echinops telfairi
CCTTTATATAAAACTCTCTCTTATAAACGAGTTTCTGTGGATTTGTTTCTCTAAAGTACCCAGACTAACACACCAGTGTAGGCCCTGAGTTGTGCATATATCCAATTTGGTTGTAGAAACAGCAGGGAAGCCAGTGTGGCTCACGCAATGTGTACACACATTGTGTATTGTAGACTGTTACTGGGAGGAGATGGGGACATTAAGGATGTTTAGGAGGCAGACCATGGAAGCCCTGTAGAGTATTATAAAGATCTTGCTTTTATCATGAGGGAGACGGGAGCCATTAGCAAGGTTTTCAGCAGAATGTATAGTCTTTAACTGTATAGTTCTGGCTGCTGTACTGAGAATAGACCATAGGCTGACAGGATGGAAACAGGGAGACTATGGACATAATTCAGGGGAGAATGATGTTGGATCAGGGTGGTAGCAAGATCAAAGCAGATCACACTCTAAAAGTAGAGCCAGTAGGATTTACTGGCTTGGATATGGCGGTGCAGAGGAAGAGTTGTCTGAGTCGCTTGAAAAATGGAGTTACTATCTTCTGAGATATGGATAATTTGGGGAAAACTAGAACTTGGTGAGAGACTCAGAACAGGTTACAGGTTGTTGGAGACAGCAATTAGACATTCATACAGAGATGACAAACTACAAGACCAGCAGTCATTGAGCCAGTTACTTCTCATAGCATCCCTATGTGGATCAGGCTAAGCTCTCAGAAGTAGATCACTAGGCCTACGGACCTCTGAGTAGACTCCAACCTCCAACTTTTTTGTTAGCCATTGAACACTCAACCCTTGGCACCTTCCAAGAAGTCTGGGAGGTATAAGTATTTCAAATCATGAGATCATTGATGAAATGCTCTTGTTATAAAATGCAATAGAGTTGGTTCCAACCCATAGTGACCCTGCACAACCCTGGTCCTGTGCCATTCTCACAATTGTTCTACGCTTGTGCCCATTGTTGCAGCCACTGTGCCAGCCTAACTAGTTGAGAGTCTTCCTCTTCATTGCTACCCTTCTACTTTACCAAGCATGATACCCTTGCCAGGCCCTGGTCTCTCCAGACAAAATTCCCAAAGTATTTATGACAAAGTCTTGCCATCCTTGCCTCTAAGGAGGACTGTGGCCATCCTTCCTCCAAGACAGATTTGTTTGTTCTTTTGGCAGTTTATAGTACTTTCTTCACCAGCACCACAATTCAGAAGCATTGCTTTTTTGTTGCTCTTCCTTTGGTCTAAATTTCATGTCCCTACGAGACAATTGAAAATACCATGGCTTCGATCAGGCATACCTTAGTTCTCAAAGTGATCTCCCCGCTTTTCAACACTCTAAAGAGGTCTTGGCAGCAGATGCACTGTTTGATGGAATGCATTGTTTGTCTCTTGCCTGCTGCTTCCACGAGCATTGATTGTGGATCCAAGCAAGATGAAATCCTTGACAACTTCAATCTTTCCTCCTTTTATCATATTGTTACCTATTGGCCCAGTGTGTTTTGGTTTTCTTTACATTGAGCTGTAATCCATACTGAAGGCTGCAATCTTAGATTTTTATCATCAAGTACTTCAAGTCCTCTTCACTTTCAGCCAGCAAGATTGTGTCATCTGCATATCGCAGATTGTTAAAAGCCTCCCTCCAATCTTGACGTCGCATTTCCTTAGTATTCTATAAACTGCGTGCAGATTGAATAAGTGTGGTGAGAAAATACAACACAACACACACCTTTCCTGATTTTGCACCATGCACTGTTTTTGTTCTGTTCCCACAATTGCCTTTTGATCCATGTTCAAGTTCCCAATGAGCAAAATGAAGTGTTCTGGAATTCCCATTCTTCTCAAAGCTATCCATAGTTATGATCCACACAGTCCAATGCCTTAACATGCCAATGAAACACAAGTAGACATCTTTTTGGTATCATCTGCTTTGTGCCAAGATCCATTTGACATCACCAATGATATCATATTTGTTCCATGCCTACTTCTAAATCTTGCCTGAATTTCTGGCAGCTCTCTGTCAATGTACTGCTGCAATCATTGCTGAATGATCTTAAACAAAATTCTACTTGCATGTGATATCAATGTATAGTTCTATAATTAGCACATTCTGTTGGGTCCCCTTTCTTTGTAATGGGTTCCAATATGGATCTCTTCAAGTCAGTTGGCCAAGTCGGTTGGTCTTCCAAGTTTCCTGGCATAGACAAGTAAGTGCTTCATGTGCTTCAGCAGCTTGTTGAAACATTTCAGTTGGGATTCCATCAATTCCTGGAGGTTTGCTTTTAGCTAATGCTTTTAGTGAAGTTTCAACTTCTTCCTTCGGTACCATTGGTTCTTGCTCAGATGCTACGTCCTGAGATGGTTGAATGTGGCCGAGTTCTTTTTACAGCGACTCAAGTCAATATTCTTTTCCTCTTCTCTTGTCCAGAGCATAGTTCAAAATTGCAACTCCAGACCTGACTTTTTTCCTCTGAGTTCGTTTAGTCTAAGATATTATGCGTGCATTCTTCCATTTTGGTTTTCTAACTCGTAGTCTTTGCACGTTTTATTATATTTTACTTTATATTCTCAAGCTGCTCTTTACAATTTTCTATTCAGCTCGCTGACTTCATAATTTCTTCCATGTGCCTTAGCTCTGGTGTGATTAAGAGCAAGTTTCAGAGTCTCTTGTGACATCCACTTTGGTCTGTTCTTTTTTCCTGTCTTTTTAATGACCTTTCCCTTTCTTCATGAATGATGGTCTATGTCCTCCCATAGCTCATCTGTCTTCTGTCAATGGCATTCATTGCAGCAAATCTGTTCTTGGGATGTTCTCGAAATTTGGTGGGATAGACTGAAGGTTTTATTTTGACTCATGGGCTTGTTTTCGTTTTCTTGAGCTTAAACCTGAATTTACATGGAGCATTTGTTGATCTGTTCCACCATTAGAATCTGGCCTGGATTTAGCTGATGAAATTGAGCTTCTCCATCATCTCTTCCCACAATTTTAGTCAATTTGGTCGCTGTGTGCTCCATTTAGAGCAGTCCATGTGAATAGTTGCCTTTGGGGCTGTTGAAAACGGTATTTTCTATGAGCAAGTGATTGATGTTGCAAAATTCTATCATGGTCTCTCTGGCTTTATTTCTGTCACCAAGACCATATTTTTCTGTCTACTATTCTTTCCTTTTTGTTTCCCACTCTTGCATTTCCATATCCAGTAGTTATCAGTGCATCTTGATTGCATGCTTGCTCAAATTCCAATAGAAATGTTAGTATAATCTTCATTTTTTTTCTTTTCTTTTTTATTAAATACTTTTATTGGGGACTCTTAGAGCTCCTACCACAATCCATACATTCATCCATTTTGTCATGCATATTTGTGCATATGTTACCATCATCATTTTCAAAGCATTTTCTTTATACTTGATATAGCCCTTGATATCAGCTCCTAATTTTTCCCTGCCTCCCTCATGAACCCTTGATAAATTATAAATTATTATTTTCATATCTTATATCATCCAATGTCTCCTTTCACCCACTTTTCTGTTGTTCCCGGGAGGGGGTTATATGTCGATCCTTGTGATCGATTCCCCCTCTCTCCTCCCACCTTCCCCTTCCCCTCCTGGTATCTCTATTCTCATTATTGGTCCTGAACGGTTTATCTGTCCTGGATTCTCTGTGTTTTGATCACTAACTTTCATCATGGCTGGCTTGTAAACTTGAATAATAATTGCATTGATTGTATTTTCTTGAGATGGAGAGATACAATTATATCACAGTCAGTATTGTACTTCAAAATAGATTTTGCCGTGTCCTTTTTGACAATGAATGCTATGCCACTTCTCTTGATCATTTCCAGTAAAATAAGCCCTATGATTTTCTTAAATGATAAATACCAGTCCATTTCATCTCACTTGTTAGTATCTTTATGTGTTCCCATTCATTTTTGATGACTTCCAAATTTCCCATATTCATGTTGTACATTCCAAGTTCCGGTTATTACTTGATGTTTGCAGCTATTTCTTCTCATTCTGAGATGTGTCCCATCAGCAAATGAAGACCCTAAACATCTTCCTCCCACAGGTTTTGCTCTATTCGTGTCACTGTGTCAACTCTACTTTGAGAAGGTAGCTGCTTGGGTGAAGTATGTGGCGACAAAGCAGTTTGAAGAGGAGCTCTAAGGAACCTGCGGAGAAAGGGAAGCAGCCAACAAGACTAGAAGGAGCACCTATCAGACAAGAGGAAAGCCAGGCAGGTGTACTGTGGCCCAGACAAGATGATGCTTGAAGAGTAAGGTTGCTGCACTGGGTCATGCTGCTGGGAGGTCAGGTGAGCTACTACTGAGTTTCTGATCTAGCCCTACTGAGCCTCAAAGCTACTGAGCATTCTTTTCCTGAGTATCATATTGAGGACAGGCTGGGAACTTTTAAGGAAAAATCCTCAAGTCCCCAACCACAATCTGGTTTTATTTAACATTCAGTTTCACAAAATAATTCCAGTGCGTCAAAACCCCAGTATGCCTTAGAGCACACTGTGCTGTGCAGTGATCCCAAAAAGCAAATGTAGAAAAAACCGCTTTAGAGTTTCTAGAAGATGGTAGAAATACCATCTCATAATTGGGCTAGAAGACCCCCCTATTAGAGAAAGCTAATTGTGAGCTCCTTTTCTACAAAGAACGATCACCTTCTAATTTTGCTATTTTATTACGTAGGAGTTTTAGACAGATAATGAATGGAATAGGCCTGTTCTGGGATTTGACCTATATTAGAAAATTGCAGCAGAGTGAATCGAATGGTTCTTAAGAAGAAATCCCACAAATCAACTGACCTTCTCAGTGAAAGGTGGGCTTAATGGAACCTGACTGAGAAGAAGGCATCTGTGTCCTTTGCACTTGGCTATGAATTGACTGTGGGACGTGAGGTAAATTCCTAAGCACATTTTCCTTGTTTATTAAATGGGAATAATACTGACACCTGCCTAAAAGAGCAAGAATGGAGTGAAGATGCCTTGAACGCCTTTTGTAAAGTGGCAAACTCAAAGTTAATGTCATTGCATGCTTAGCACAATGCTCAATGAGTGATAGCCATGATTGGCTATACTTGTGTATTTTATTTGAAAGTCTGAAAAGCTAAATAAATCTTAAACAGGGTGGGGACTGAGTTGGGGGAGATGAACACATTCTAAGAGTCCTGGGCATATTACTATTCTTTTTTTGTTCCAGAGAAGAAAGGTTTAGGTTTGCTAAGAATGCCCACAAGTGTGGATTTCTCTTTTGTCTATGAGCATAAATCTAATTAAGGTTTCTTTTCACTGCATGCCTCATCCAAGGATGCTCTAGGAACATACTGCTGCTCCAGGAGACAAAAAGTTCATTTGCATCAACATCACCATCATCATTAGCATCATTGTGGCCATTAGAACAGTTGCCAAGGCAATGGGGTTGGCACCACTGATGAGCAGTAAATGTGTATATATAATCTCCCTGGTAACTTAGAGGACTATGTGTTGAGCTGTTAACCATAAGGTAAGCAGTTCAAAGCCACCAGATTTTCCACAGGAGAAAGATAAAACTTTCTATTCCTGTAAAGATTTACAGTCTCGGAAACCCAAGAGCCATTCTACCTTGTACTCTAGGGTTACTATGATTTGGAATCAACTTGATGACAGTGTACATACATACATATGAATATACAAACTTCATAGAGATATGAAGTTCCTAGATATTCCAAAGGTGTGCCTCATAATCACTGTTCTTTTTGCTTTTTTACATAGCCCTTATTCTCTTCCTGGCCTTTTAGTTCTTGTGCATTTATAGATTTTTACCATATATACTCATGTATAAGTGAGATTTTTCAGCACATTTTAGTGCAGTTTTTGTGGTAAAATTAGGTACCTCAGCTGATATTCGGGACAGCTTATACTCAAGTATATACGGTATGGTTTTTGTTCAGCTGTAGACGATATACTTACTTTTCTTCTTGGAGATTTGTGTCCCCTTGATTCTCATCTACCAGCTTAATCAGTATGACAGGAATTACTACTTGCCAGCAACAACCATGGTGTCATCCTCCACAGTAATGGAGAATATATCTGGGCATGGTCTCCTTAGATTTCCTAGTACCTCTTGAAGCCAGGTATAGTTATGTGACTAGTTTCTGAAAATTGCATTTGAATTAAAGTAGTGTGTGCGATTCATGGCCCTTTAATGGCAGGGTTTTGTGCTTTCCCTTCTCTTATGTTTCCCTCCTTCTCATTGGCAGGAATGTGGATATAGTGGTGAGCCATCTTGGACTAAATAGAAGACGAGCAACTATGCAGCATGACAGAGCAACAAGTGCCCGGGTTTTGATAGAGACGCTCTGAACTGCTGACACTCGTATACTTTGGTTTCTGACTACATTCCTGACCTGAAGACCGGAAAATGGCTTGCTCCCCGTTGGGTTCTTGGGCTGGTGCAGAAACCCAGCATATAATGGACAATAAATAGCTGCTCAATGTAGAAAAAGGCTCTCTGATGGTGCAGTGGGTCAAGCGCTGGGCTGCTAAATGCAAAGTTGTAGGTTCAAACCCACTAGTTGCTCCCCAGGCAGAAGATGATTCTGTGTTCTCAGAAAGGGTTATAGTCCTTAAAAATGTATGGAGCAGTTTCTACTCTATCCCACAGAGTCACCACTAATCAGAATCAATTTACTGGCAGTGAGGGGTTTTTTTTGTTATTGTTGTTAAGTGTGTGAATGACTCACTATTTTACTCAGGCATCCTACCTTTGGCTTTCCCCAAACTGGTGGCTCTTAACCTATCACTCTCTCAAATGACCCAGCCCATGTCCCGGACCAGAAGAATGAGCCCAGAGAATGAAATGAGCCCTATGAAAACTTTTCTATATGCTGTGGGAGCAAATGGCTTAAATTATAAAGATGTACTGCCAGTCGCATGGAGAGAACTCCCTCATCCATGTGTGAGGCCAAGGGGCAGAGTACTACAACAGAAGTCTTCAGATAGACCTAGAGCTCTGGGAATAGAATTTTCAGAGCTGTGGCTCTCTTACATCCAAAGTTCTGACCTATCTTGTCTTCAGTTCTCTGTGATGCTCTGTGTGAGAGCCCCACAAGTTTCTCCTACTTTGAGCCTCTATCCCCGGCCTGGATAGTTCCTCAAACAAACAAACAAAAAACTCGAACTCACTGTCATCGAGTGCCACCTGACTCGTGGTGACCTACAGGACAGGGTAGAATTGCTCCTGTGGGTTATCGAGACTGTAGTTGTTGTTAGGTGCCACCGAGTCGGTCACAACCTATGCACAGCAGAATAGCATAGGTTAAAGCTGAACAAAGTGAAAAAAGTCCCTGAGAGTCACAATACACCTTTGAGTCTATCCCACCTGAATTTCAAGAACATCTCAAGAACCAATTTGCCGGGCTGAGCGCTAATGACAGAAGACCAGATAAGCTCTGAGAGGACATCAAGAGCATCATTCATGAAAAAGCACAGGGTCATCAGAAAGACAGGAAAGAAAGAAAAAACATGAAGTGGATATCGGAAGAGACTCTGAGGTTTGCTCTTAATAGGGTAGAGTAGCTAAGGAATGGGAGAAATGAAGAAGTCACAAGCCGAATAGAACATTTCAAAGAGCACCTCCAGAAGACAATGTCAAATATTATAGTGAAATGGGCAAAGACCTAGAGTTAGCAAACCCCAAAGGAGGAACGCACCCAGCATATTTTTAACTGAAAGAACTGAAGAAGAAAAATTCAAGTATCGAGTTGCAATATTGAAATATTCTATGGACAAAATATTGGATGATGCAGGAAGCATCAAAGTAAGATGGAAAGAATAGAGTCATTGTACCAAAAATAAGTAGTCCACATTCAACCATTTCAAGAGGCAGCATACAAGCAAGAACCAATGATGCTTCAGAAAGAAGTTCAAGCTGCACTAAAAAGATTAGCTAAAAAATCAGGCTACAGGAATTATGGAATCCCAACTGAAATGTTTCACCAAGCTGATGAACCCCTGAAACAATTACTTGTCTGTGCCAGGAAATTTGGAAGACAGGTACTTGGCCAACTGACTGGAAAAGATCCATATTTGACCCAACAGAAGGCTCAGGCTAGAGAACCTATCATTGACATCCCACACAAGTAAAATTTTACTGAAGATCATCCAAAAATGGTTATAGCAGTACATTGACAAGAAACTGCCAGAGGTTCAGGTGATATTAAGAAGAGGACATGGAACAAGGACTATCATTGCTAATGTCAGATGGATCTTGGCACAAAGAAGATAATACCAGAAAGATGCTTACTCGTGCTTCATAGACTTTAAGGCTTTGGACTGTGCAGTTCATACCAACTATGGATAACCTAGTGACAAATGGGAATTCCTGAACACTTTATTGTGCTCTCTCTGAACTTGTGCTTGGGTGAAGGCAGCTGTGTGAACAGAACTAGAGAAAACCGAATGAGTAGTTTAAAATCAGGAAAGGTGTGCATCAGGGTTATAGCTTCTCAGCATACGTATTCAATCAGTATGCTAGGCAAATAATCAGAGAAGTTGGCATCAGAATTGGAGGGAGACTTGTTAACAACTTGCAATATGCTTACTGAAAGTGATGAAGAACTGAAGTACTTGCTGATAAAGATCCAAAATTGCAGGCGTCTGTATTGATTGGGACTCAATTTAAGAAGACCAGAGTCGTCAGCACCTGACCAGTTACATGAAGATAAAGGAAGAAAACGTTGAAGTTATCAAGACGTTTTTCTTTCTTGGATCGACAATCAAGGCTAATGAAAGCAGCAGCCAAGAGATCAGAAGAGGAGCTGCTTTAGGTAACTCTGTCGCACAAGACCTCTTTAGAGTATGAAAACGCAAGGATGTGACTTTAAGGAGGATGGTGTGTCTGACTTAAGCTTTGGTCTGTTTATTTGCCTTATATACATGAAAGGGACAGAAGAGGTGCTGGGGAAGAATAATGAAAGTACTATGGAGTGCCCAAAGGACAAATCAGTCTGTCTTGGAAGAAGTATGGCCTGAGTGCTCCTTAAAGGTAAGGAGGGGAGACTTCGCTTTATCTACTTTAGTCATGTTGTCAGGAGAGACCAGTCCCTGGAGAAGGCGATCATTCTTGGTAAATTGGAGGGACAGTGAAAAATGAGATCGATGGGCACAGTGGCTACAACAATTGGCTCAGGTATAGGGACAATTGTGAGGATTATGCAGGACTGGGCAGTGTTTCCTTCTGTTGTGCACAGGGTCACTATGGGTTGGAACGGACTAGGCAACATACAGAGCATGTATGACAACAACAGCATTCAGAGCAAAGATTTTAATGCTGATGAAATACAATTTATCATTTTTTCCCCTTTGTGAACTATGTGAGTCTTTGTTATGTCTAAACCTTGAACATTTTCTTCTTTCTTTCTAAACATTTTGTAGTTTTATGTTTTACATTTAAGTTTGTGATCTTGAGTTAATTTTGTCTAAGGTGTGAGCATTTTTCATATTGTTACCTTTCAATGACCACATCCTTCAGTATCATGGGTTGAAACAATGATCTTTCCCCTATTGAATTGCTTTTGTATATATATTTTTAATCAGCTCACATATTTTTGTTCATATATTTCTGGGTTATTTATTCTGAGTTCTTCATTTTTTTCCATGAGGAGTCTTGGTAGTATAGTGGGTTGTCTGTTGGGCTGCTAACCTCAAGGTCAGCAGTTCCAAACCACCAGTGGCTTTGCAGGAAAAGATGAGGCTCTCTATTCCCATGAAGATTTACAGCTTCAGAAATCCACAGGATCATTTCTACTCTATCCTGAAGGATCACTATGAGTCAGAATTGACTCAGTGGCAATGAATTTTTGTTCTATTCCATTAGTTATGTATTGATTCTTCCCAAATCAGTCTTCTTTTTCAAAATAATTTTAGCTGTTATAATTATTTTGCCATACATATGTTTTAGAATTATATTGTCTATATTTACAAAAAGTCTTACTGGAGTATGGCAGAAATTGTGATTTCTTGTGTATCAATTTGGGGTAAATGGATGGATTTACTATGGTGAGTCTTCCAATTCCAACCACTAAAGCTAATGATGAAGAAATTGAAATTTATTTTGTTGGTTGTTTTTTCTTTATTAAGTTTTTAACCAATGTCTTTAGTCTGAGATTGATCTTACAATCAAGATGCATTGACAATTACTAGAGAATAGAACGCAAAAGTTGGAAACAAAGAAAGAGCAGTAGTTGGGAAACATGGTCTTGGTGATAGAAATGAAGCTGGAGATGGCATGATAGAATTTTGCAAGACCAATGACTTGTTCATAGCAAATACCCTTTTCAACAACACAAATAGCAACATGGAACTCACCAAAATGGAGTACATAGAAATCAAATATACAACATCTGTGGTCAGAGAAGAGCTCTGGTAATATAATGGGTTATGAATTGAATTGCTGACCTCAAGGCCAGCAGTTCAAAAACACCAGCCACTCCACAAAAGAAAGATGAGGCTTTCTAATTCTATAAAGAGTTACAGTCTCAGATATCTACAAGGGCAGTTGTACAGGTTTGCTATGCATCAGAATCAACATGATGTCAGTGAGTTTGGCTTGGTAGGAAGAATAATCGAGGAGTTTAAAATCAGCAGCTAAAACATGGCTGGGGCTTGCTGTAAAACAGTTCATATGTAAATTCAGGTCGAAGCTGAAGAAAATTACAAGAAATCCACAAGAGCAGAACAACAACCTTGAGTATATCATACCTGAGTTTTGATAATATCTCAAGAACAGATTCAATGCATTAAACACTAATGAAGAAGGCTTGATGAGTTGGGAATAACATTAAGAACATCATGCATGAAAAAGCAAAAGGGCATTTAAAAACCAGAGAAAAAGAAAAGATCAAAGTGGATGTCAGAAAAGACTCTGAAAGTTGTTCTTAATTGTAGAGTAGCTAAAGCAAATGAAAGAAACGAAGTCAAAGATCTGAACAGAAAATTTCCAATGGCAGCTCAAGAAGACAAAGAAAAGCATCGTAATGAAGTGTGCCAAGACCAGGGGTTAGAAAGCCAGAACAAAGAACATGCTCAGCAGATCTTAAACTGAAAGAACTGAAGAATACATTAAAGCCCTGAGTTGCACTATTGAAAGATTCTATGGGCAAAATATTGAATGATGCAAGAAGCACCAAAAGAAGTTGGAAAAATACACAGAGTAGCTCTACCGGAAAGGATTAGTTGGCGTTCAACCATTCCAAGAGGTAGCATATGATTAAGAAACAATGGTACTGAAAGAAGAAGCCAAGGTGTTAGTGGAAAACAAGGCTCCAGAAGTTGAATGCCAACTGAAATGTTTCAAAGATTTCACCCTTTAATATGGATTACAACCTAATGTAAAGAAAACCCAAATCCTAACAACTGAACTAAGGATAATATCATATAAATGGGTAAGAGATTGGAGTTGTCTCGAGTTTCATCTTACTTGGATCCACAATCAATGCTCATGGACACAACAGTCAAGAGATCAAAGGACACATTGCATTGGGTAATTCTGCTATAATTTTTTTTATGACAAAGGTGCACCTGACTCAAAAGCAGTGGTATTGTCAATAGCCTCATATGCACGTGAAACTTGGTCATTGAATAAGGAAGGCCAAAGAAGACTCAAAGCATTTGAATTATGATGCTGACAAAGAATATCGAAAGTACCAAAAGAACAAAGTACTCTGTCTTGAAAGAAGTACAGCCCGAATGCTCCCTGGAAGCCGGGACAGTGAGACTTCATCTCATACACCTTGGACATGTTATCAGGGGAGACTAGTCCCTGGAAAAGAGCTTCAGGCTTGGTAAAGTGGAGGGGCAGTTAAAAAGAAAGAAAATATTTTGAAAATTATGACGACAACCTTTGTACAAATGTGCGTGACGCAATGTATGCATGTATGGAGTGTGATAAGAGCTGTAAGAGACCCCAATAAAATGACTTAAAATAAATAAATAAAACATTTTCAAAAGAGGAAAGCCCTCCGACCAGATAGATTAACACAATGGCTCAAGAGATGGGCTCAAAGCCAACAACAATTGTGAGGATGATGCAGGACGGGCCAGTGTTTCACTCTGCTGCACATCGGGCCACTATGAGTCAGAATTGACATGATGGCATCTAAACCACCACACCCATTAAATGGAATGTTTGCTGGAGGATTTCTAGAGCCCTATTTAGCAAGTGGAAGAGGTTCCCCTCCAGTGATATTTTTCTGAGCGTTTCTATCATGAATGGGTGTTGAACTTTGTCAAGTTGGGAGATGGGAGCAATGACTTTGTTATTGCAAAATAGTGGTGAAATTCTTAACAACTTCAATCTTTTCTCCATTTATCATCATGCTGATTATTGGCCTAGTTGTGAAGATTTTTGTCCTCCTTATGTTGAGGTGTAATTCATGTAGAAGGCTGTAGTTTGTGATCTTCATGAGTGAAGCCCATAGAAGCCTAAAACTTTGACTCTTGTCCTCAAGCATTAGAAGGCATGAGCTCTGTTCTACACCGGAGCATAGAGTGTCAGTGCTGCCGAGGGCCAAAGAAAGAGGAGGACAGTGAGGCCCTGGTCAGAAAGTGGCACTTAAACTTGCCTCGTGTAGTGGGTCAAACCTTGATACACAACAGAGAAAACGTGAGTGGGGGTCATGAGAGAAAATTAAATGACCTTGAATTCTATTTTCTAGCAAACACAATGCTCAGTCAACAATTAGCAGGACAAGAGCTAGCTTTTGATTTACGGAGATGGATTTTCTGTGTCCTGTGGATTATCCCTGAAAATACTTAAACCTGGACTCCCTCCTTTACTCCATCCAGCTGAGTATTGGTCACTCTCTCCTGCTATCATTCAGCATGCTCAGGTATTGTAAAAAGGTATTACGATTAGCTAAAAAAAAAAAAAATTTAGAAGGGCAATATGTTGTCCTCAAATTGTATCATTTATTACAAACTAAATACAAATGATATTTATATTATATTTGGTTAAGATAAACAACAATAGACTGTATGTCCATCAGATTTATTAATCTGTCTTTCTAGCAAGTTAGCTAAATTCTCGGGAACTGAAACGAATGCTCTAGCGATCATAGGCATCATGGCATCTGATTCATTGGACCTGCCCATATTTTCATATGTTTAACATGAAGCAATAATGTAATAGTGCTCTCATCTGCAAAATTTAAAATCCCACAACATTATCCAGGGGTCATTCTTTGGGTTTTCTTTCTACCAGGGTTGATTGATGTGCATGGATCTGACCCTTATACTCACCTTTCCCTGCTGGTGGCCAGTGTCTCATCTTTGAGGCAGATGGCCAGGGTTAAAAGTGGAATCTAAGGTCATGAGGCAGAATGAAATGAACTTCGCCCTTCACATGAGGATTCAACCTCTGACCTTCACCTCATTATGATAGCATTCCAACACAGCAATTCTCAACCTCAATTTTATAACACCTCAGGGTAGGTCCGGTTATTTCAAGAAGGTGCTGCCGAATTCCCCAAATAAAATTAATTTTCATTTAAACAGCAGGTATGAGCTACACAGGAAGCACTTTGGGAAGAGTGAAGGAGATGGCTGATGTTAAGAAATCCTTTGGGGAGGGGGAAAAATGAGGAGCTGATATCAAGGGCTCAAATAGAAAGAAAATGTTTTGAAAATGATGATGGCAACATATGTACAAATATGCTTGACACAATGGATGGATGGATGGATTGTGATAAGAGCGGTACAAGTCCCCAATAAAATGATATTTAAAAAAATGAAAGAAAGAAATCCAAACACTGCTACCCACAAGACTGAAACACTCTATCTAACTGATTGAACCAAACAATACAGGGAGGGAACGGTCTGTGTGTAAGTAGCAGATGAGGCAGGCTTTTAATTATGGGTGAAAACAACCCAAGCCCATCCCTCCAAAATATGCATTTCATCGAGACTGGTTCCTGTGGTTAGGTGAAATGCTCTCTAACTTTGCCTGGGCTAATGGGCATAGTTCAACTCTGGTAGCCACGTGTTCCTTTTTCTTCCTAGAAATTGTGATGCTTTGCATAATCTTAGGAAGTTTCTGCAGAAACAATTTTTGATTTATGAAGATAATAAATTGGGCTTTCTTGCGAGGGTTTTTCCTTGGGTCAGTAGAAAAGATTTATCACCTTCCTGCTGGCTGGTGAGTGCGGCACAGAGGTTTCTCGTGCCCTGTGGCCACTGAGGGCCCCGCTTCTGCCTGTGCAGGACAAGTGGGCTGTGGGAGGGGAACACAGGGCCAATACCAATAGTAAGCAGCTAGCTAAGGGGCATCTCCCAAACCTGCCATTTACAGTTTACTAGTAACAATAGTCACGATGCGCTTATTAAAGAATAAAAAGAATAGTCCATTGTTAGTAGACTTCATATTTTATAGAGAAGGTTCCCATAGATTGCCTCATTTACCCTTCACAGCACCTGTGAAGGGTTGTGATCCTTATTTCATTGATGGAAAAAGGACTCAAATGAATTAAGTGACTCATCCAAGGTCACACAGATAGAAAATACTCTGACTTCAATCCATATTTTAAATCATCTCATGCATGTGAAACCTAGACAATTAATAAAGAAAGCCAGAGGAGAATTGATGCATATGAATTATGGTGTTGGTGAATAACATTGAACATTAACTATAACACGGACTACCAGGAGAACAAACAAATCTATATTGGGGGCAGTACGGCCAGAATTCTTAGTATGCATTCTTTTTGTCTGACTTCCCGCCCCCATACATGATGCTATTTACAAGATTGACTCGTTTATTCATTTGTCATCTGTAAAGAATTTCAACATTTGAATACACCCCAATTTATTGTGGGTTTTCTTTGTTGCTGATCATTTGATCAGATTTTAGGCAATGCTACTTGTTATATTCTTATATATGTCTTTAGATGTATATATACATCTTTGTGTGGTCTAGGCCACGGAATGGGACCTCTGGATCAGGGGAAAACCTTCCTCTACAGGGATTGGCTAAATAGCTCCAACAACGGGCTCCAATATGCTGTATTGTGAAGATGTGGCAGCATCTGGCAAACTTTTGTTCTATTCTAGACAAGGTCACCGTGGTTTGGAGATGATTCAATGTGAATAATAGCAGGGTGTACACATTCTCATCTTTAGTTGTTGTTGTTAGAAGCCACTGAGTCCGTTCTGATCCACAGTGACCCCATGCACGACAGAAAGGACTGCAGTTTCCGTGCCGCCCTTGCAATTCTTCCAGGGCCTATCGTTGCAGCCACTGTGTCAATCCACCTTATTGAGGGCCTGGCCTTCCTTAATTTTCTTTTCTGCCTTTCTATTTTACCAAGCTTGATGGCCTTCACCC
>NW_022111324.1:92402831-92407052 GCF_000313985.2 Echinops telfairi
GCAATACTTTAAGTTCGCGGTTCTGAACCTGTGGGTCACGACCCATTTGGAGGGCAAAGGACCCTTTCCCAGGGGTCGCCCAATTCATAACAGTCGCAAAATTACAGTTACGAAGTAGCAACAAAACTAATTTTATGGTTCGGGGGGGTCACCACCACATGAGGAGCTGTACTAAAGGATCGTGGCTTTAGGAAGGTTGAGAACCACTGCTCTAAGGCCTTGTGCAGTAGATTTACCTAATGCAATAGTGTCATTTGATCTGTTGAATGCTGTGTCCATGAGCACTGATTGGGGATCCAAGCAAGGCAAAATTCCTGACAATTTCAACGTCTCTCCATTTATTATAATGTTACCTATCGGTCCAGTGGTGAAGATTTTGGGCTTCTTTACATTGAGCTGTAAACTGTATCAAAGGCTTCAATCCTTGTTCTTCATCAGCAAGTGTTTCAAGTCTTCCTCACTTTCAGCAAGCACGGTTGTGTCATCTGCATGTCTCAGGTTAATAAGGCTTGTTAATAAGCCTTCCTCCAAATCTGATGCCACGTTCTTCTTCCTATCAGCCAGCTTCTCTGATGATTTGCTCAGCATACAGCTTAAATGAGTATGGTGAGAGGATACAACCCTGATGCACATCTTTCCTGATTTAAACCATGGACCGTTTCCTTGTTCTGTTCTCACAGCTGCCTCTTGATCCATGTTTAAGTTCCTCAGGAGTACAATGAAGTGTCTTGGAATTCTCATTTCTCTCAAGGCTATCCAGAGGTGATTATGGTCTACACAGTCAAAGGTCTTTGCACAGTCAATGAAACACAAGGAAACATTTTTCTGATATTCTCTGCTTTGAGCTAAGACCCATCTGACAGCAATTGTACCCCTTGTTCCAAGTCCTCTTCTGAATCCAGCCTAAACTCCTGTCAATGTACTGCTGCAATCATTGTTGGATGATCTTCAGCAAAATTTTACTTGCGTGAGATATCAATGATATTGTTTTTAGTTTGAGCTTTGTGTTGGGTCACCTTCTTTGGGATGGGTACCAATATGGTCTCTTCCAGTCAGTTGGCCAAGTAGCTGTCTTCTAAATTTCCTGGCATAGATGAGTGTGCTTCCAGGGTTTCATCAGTGTGTTGACACATTTTAATTGGTATTCCATCAATTCCTGGAGCCTTGTTTTTTGCTAATAAGCCCTGTGTCAGTCTGGGTTGACTAGAGAAACAAATCTAGAGGCACTCATATGTGTAAGAGAAAGCTTCATATTAAAAAGTAACGTATATTGAGAAAATATCCCAGCCCAATCCAGAGCAAGTCCATAATTCTGATTTTAGCCCATATGTCTCATACTAGTCCATAAATTCTTCTTTGGATTCACGCAGCACATGCAATGGTGCCTAGTGCAGAAAGATCACAGGCCAGTGGGTGAAAAGTCTTGTGGATCTAGTAATAGTAGAAGCATCTCCAGGGCTCTGGCTGCCATCAGCCTGACTCCATGTGGCTTATCAGTAGGAATGTATAGCAGAAAGAGCGAGAGAGTTTCCTGCCTCTTCTGACGGCAGAATCAAGAGACAGAGAGCTTCCAGAATCCTCATGGAAAGGCCACGTCCACAAGGAGTGATCAGACCTGATTGAAGAGCTAAACTCTACCCCTTTATTCTTTTATTAAGTTGACATGAAATTGTGTCATTACCATAAACCCCAATGATTGTCCTGTGTCTTTTGAGGAAAATCTATCAAGATGACTTCTTTGACATCCCTCAAAACAGGTACTATACTCTTCTTTACTAACTTCTGTGCCTCAAATTTAACTGGCCCAGCAGATCACTTGGTAGCTACTGTTTTGATCAGACCGTCTTTTGAAAGTACCCTAATGAACTAAGACAAGTGTATTACTGAAAGAATTTGTCTGAAGCCATTCAGTGAACACAAAGATGATTAAACATGTTTTGTTTAGAATAAACCCATACAAAAGTCAAAAACAATATTTTTGACACAACACTCTATCATTGTAACATATCTTATTGTACAATTCATTGACATTAATTATGTTCACTATTTTGTACAATCATCACGACTCTTCATTTTAAAACTTTTCCATTATCCTTAATAGAAGGTCAGTGTCCCCAGGTCATGACACCCTACCTTGGTAAATTCTATAATGCCTACAAATGTCTTATACACATTAGCCAGTGTTCTTGGCAGGAAGGTTAGTTTGAAGCAAGCTAATCTTCTAATGCTAAAAGTAGAAAGCCTCTGGACCCAGAGCTTGAGCACAGATCTATGTTTACCCAAATCCAGGAGTTGGATGGAACCATCAGGTAAGTAGGGAGGCGTGTCCAATGCTAAGGGATGTCCAAATACAAGAGTAGATTAAATAGTGTCCTTGCCACCCAACTTTCTCTTCTTCATCTTCCTCAGTATTCTCAATTTATTCCTTTGTATTACACATGATAATTTATCTGCCCTGCGAACCGCAGTCTCCATGACCCTAAGATCAAAAGAAATAGATGGTGCCCTGCTACTGCTGAAGACTGTTTTGAAAGGAATCACAATAAAACATCCTGATTGCAATGGGGAAGGAGAAATGCAGAACAAAACTAAAAATAAAAAACCTACCAAGCTTACTAGTTTGACAGAAGCTGGTGAAACCTCCCAGACTCACCCTTCAGGCCTGTAACTGAAATCCTCCCATGACTCAAGTAACAGACAGGCCTGTAACATAAACAATAAAACAATTGACCATGTACCTCACAAGGGCAGTTTGCCCAGGGATAAAGACCCAAAGGGAGAAATGGGTAGGGAAGAAGAGCAATTAGAAAGGGTAAACACAGGAAGGAAGGAGGAGGAGTGGCATTACCGTGTGAGAACTGCAATGGGTACCAGAAAGCAAGGTGGGTGTTACTTGCTGAATGGAAAACTGATTTTCATTATAAACTTTCACTCACAGTAAAACATTTTAAGATACGTACTAAAGACAAGCTTCCTAACTTCTTAATACCAAAGGTATCTTTTTGGTTGCTGTTTTGTTGTTTTAACAGATTTATTGGCATATAATTAAAAAACTATATAATTTAATCGTTGTACAATCATCACCACAATCAATTTTAGAACAAGTTCTTTTTGGATCACTTTCATTTCTGGAATTGTTCGCAGGGTATGCGGGACCTCTGTTACCTCTTTCCCACTTTCATCTTTTCCTGAGCGGAAGCCAATGTGTTAAACAAACAAAGCTTAGATCCCTCTCTGGACGTGGCTGGCTTTTGAGAGGGTTTTGTGTGGGTTCCATAAGTGCCTTTCTTAACTTCTTCCAATATAGCTTATTATCTGCAAATATAAATAACACGGCTAGTCATATCTCCCATTTTTCTTTGGCTGCCAAAAAACAGAGTTGAGGCAAATTTAAGGTCCACCTATGAAAACAACATCGGTGCATAAACTTGAAAGTACTTTCTCCTCCCTGGATTGACATCTTCCCTAATTATGTCTTTCCTTATCATTGAATATTATCCTATCTCTGCCTGTGTATGTTTTATATTAAACTAGAATTAACTTTAATTCTGTCAATCTATTCTACTACTTAGAGTTTATATTTGTCTTTCAAGTAGTTTTTCAACTATGGGGATGTTTAGGAATCCTTGTGGTACAGTGGGCGACATATCGGGATGCTAGCCAGAGGGTCAGCAGTTTGAACCCACCAACCACTATGAGGACTAAAGATGAGGCTTTGTACTCCCATAAAGATTTACAGCCTTGGAAATCCAAGGGAGCAGTTCTACTCTGTCCTATACAGTCAATATTAGTTGAAGTCAACTGGATAGAAATGGGTATGGGGATATTTGAAGAAAATAAAATTGATACAGGAGAAATGAAGACACGGTCAGTATTGCAATTTGTGATGTATATTATACAATGCGACTTTTAAGAATGTCTTGGCCAACCATATCTTGCTTAATATTTTTTTCCTGACCCTGACCCTAACCCTAGCCCTAGCTTTAGCCTTAGCCCTAGCCCTAACCCTAACCCTACTTACTTAAGATTTTTATATCTACAAGAGTATATCTGTTATTTCATGTGGAAGACACATTTCAAAAGTAAAATTAGTAATGTTTTTAGATCAACCCAGAAAAGAGATAGATGGGAAATCCAGGTTATACTGCCCATTGAACGTGGATATGTGAACATCAATTTGTGAAGTCAAGGGCAAATAAGTTAAGTGTAAAAAATAAATAT
>NW_022111324.1:92407644-92418243 GCF_000313985.2 Echinops telfairi
AAAATTTTTGTTTTATGGGTATGGCTATTTCTACAAAGGTTAATAAAAGAAACATTTCTCTGTCTGTTTTTCTTTTCTGCCTTTACTATTATTAGTTTGTTTTCATGATTATTACTGAAAATAATTAGTGGTTGGCTATTAGCTCCAAGATGGGTAGTTTGACCCCGTCCAGTGGAGATTCATAAGCCAGGTCTGGGAATCTGCTTCTGAAATGTCACAAGGTTAAAAACTCTATGTAACACAGCGCTACTCCGTGCACATGAGATACAAGTGAATTAGAATAGAACTGGTGGCAGCTAATAACAGAAACAGAATAATTTTGTCATGCAGAGGAGCTGGATGATAGATAGGATACCCCCTGGAAGGCTGCACTGAACAGAGAGGTGCTGAGCCAATAGTGGTTGAAGAAAATAGCAGTTGAGCTGAATGCTCATGAATTCTTATTTTTTTCCTTGGTATATCATCCCACTTTCTCACTATTGAATTGTATGATATGTGAATTCTATGCCAATAAGATTTTTTTTAAAGGGATAAATCAGCTCTTCACACACCTTTCCTTGGACGAATGCTTTTAAGTTTCATTTGTACTTGCCTCTGTGGGCACTCTCCACGGCCTGGTGAAGACAAGCGCTCTAGTTTGCGCAGCTTTCTAGTTCATGCACTTGATAGCCCAGGCCAGGAGCTCACGTCAGTGGGGTTGTTGTGGCCACCAAATCAGCTTGATCCCATTTTACTGCTTGGTCTCAAAGCAAGTTAGCTCCCGCTCGGTAACTCTCTGTAAAATCCGGATAGTGCTTCACTAATAAAGAAAAGGTTTTATTTTGTAGAAATCATTTTATCAGGGGCTCTTACAGCTCTTATAACAATCCATACATCAATTGTATCAAGTACATTTACATCAATTGTATCAAGTACATTTGGACAAAGGTTGACATCATTTGCAAGGCATTTTCTTTCTACTTGAACCCATGATAACAGCTCCTCTTTTTTTCCATCTCTCCCCCAACCCTCATGAACCCTTGATAAATTATTATTATTCTCATATCTTACACCATCCACTGTCTCCTTTCACCCATGTTTCTGTTGTTCATCTCCCTGGGGGTTGGGTAGGGAGTTTAAACGCTGATTGTTGTGATTGGTTGCCCTTTCTCTCCCTTCTCACCCCACCTTCCCCCTATGCTCATTGTATTATTATTGTTCCTGAGGGGTTAATCTATCCTGGATTCCTTGAGTTAAGAGCTCTTAGCTGTACCCGTGTTCATGCTCCAGTCTAGCTGGATTTGTAAGGTAGAACTGGGGTCATGATAGTGTGTGTGGGACCATTAAAGAACTAGAGGAATGTTGTGTGTTCCGTCTGTGCTATACTGCACCTTGGCTGGCTCATCCCTTCCTTTTGACCCTTCTGTGAGGAGATGTCCAATTGTCTGCAGTTGGGCTTTGGGTCTCCCCTCTAACTCCCCTTGTTCCCATTGATATAACTGTTTGTTTTGGGTCTTTTGATGCCTGATACCTGCTCCTGTTGACACCTCATGATCACATAGGCTGGTGCACTTCTTTCATGTGGGCTTTGTTGCTTCCCTGCTAAATGGTTGGTTGTTTAAATTCAAGCCTTTAAGACCCCAGACGCTATATCTTCTAATAGCTGGGTACCACCAGCTTTCTTCACATTTCCTTAGGCACCCATTTTGATGATCACTGAAGAAAAGGTTTCTTTAAGTCCCTTGAGCTCCTCAGGTAGAGTGCACTGCAGAATTGCCAACTGTTAATTGTGACGTAGGCACTGTCATCAGTGATGAGCTGAAGTATGTATGCAGCTCCTTGGAATAAACTCTCAGAGCCATAAAGCACTGGGAGCATTCAATCACAGTGAACCGCTTAGTAAGCTGTGATTGCTTTACCCACTAAAAAAGCAACTAGAAAAGAGTAGTAGTTTTGACTAACCCAGACCTCAGTTAACACTCCCTTTGATTTCTCATGTCAAATGTAATAAGTAGCAGGTGACAGCCAACATTCCGCCTCATCTGAGCAGGAAGGCAGCTTTCTCCACAAAAGGCACAGGATTAGACC
The DNA here is from genome assembly GCF_000313985.2 of Echinops telfairi. NCBI lineage: Eukaryota > Metazoa > Chordata > Mammalia > Afrosoricida > Tenrecidae > Echinops > Echinops telfairi. The sequence goes on from NW_022111324.1 coordinate 92,409,712, forward strand.
TATGGACCTAACTCAGTGTTGTTGAGTTGATTCTGACTCAGAGTGGCCCTATAGTAAATTTCTACTAGTTATTAAATGGTGAAGTGCTGAATATTGATTGAGGGTTGGAAATTTGAGTCCTACCATAGGGGCCTTGGAAGAAAGGCTTGGAGATCGGCTTCCAAAAGATCATATCCATTCAAATGTGTGTAGAGCACCATTCTATTCTGACATGGGGTTGCCATGGGTCACGATGGATTCAAAGCCATTGGTATTATTTTAGCTAAGTGTCCAGAACTATGCTGTACATTATTCTATTTTAACTCTTGAAAGCATATTAGTATTTTAAAATAGAAATGCACTGAACTTTTACTTTTTCATAGTAATTCAAATCCTACCCTTTGGGGCCTTTGCCAGGAGTTGGGCCTGACACCTCCTTACTGACCCTAAGGCTTTAAGACCAGACAGTATGGGTTGATAAACTAGAAACAAGAGATCTACTTTTCCTGTTTTCATCCAGATCTCCCAAAGTAGCCCAGAATTCAATACAGCCTCCTCCTGATTCAGCTGACAAAATTTTACCCAAAGTCTTCTGGCCCCATTTTGACTAATGAAATCAGAAATTACCTGAGCTCACTCATCTGATTCTAGTGTCACAGTCAGCCAAAGGCAAGGTCTTGGTTGTGTTGTTCTTTAAACTGATTATGAACTGAGGTTAGGGCGATTGTGAAATCTGGATTAGATAAGGTGAGGGCAAGTACGTTTTGGGTTTGGGGTTCTTTAAATGCCAGAAGGTAGCAGCATGTGGGGAGAGCAGCATGAAGAGCACATTGCTGAAGGATATCCCCTAGTAAGAGGAGAGTAGGAGATTAAGGGACTGGTTGCCGGTGCCACCACCACAAAGGGCCCCTGCAGACAAGGGCTCTGGGTAGCCCAGTGAAGAAGACCTCTTCACTCCCTGGTAAGGATGCTATTATGTCAATTGTTGAGGAATATGCTTTCTGAAACTGGCACGATTGCCTAGTATGTGTGGAATCTGTGGTTAGAGAAAACATGGGAGGGAGGGAGGACCGTTGGGAAAAGAAGGAATTCAAAAAGCATCAATGGACATTAAACTCTTGGGTCTGAGGGCTGCGTCTTGCCTGGAAGGGCACTAAAAACATTATATTCAAAGAGCTGGCTTTGCCGAGAGATGTTCTCCTTTGGGAGTTTATGTTTAAGAGAGAGTAATTTAGTTTATAGATGCATCAGACAATTTGGGCTTCAGAATCAGCCAAATCCCAAACCTCTTGCCAAGCACCCTTTCTTCTGGATTTTAAAAACTTACCTATGTTTTGAACAATTCCATTTAAGTGACTTTCCTTTTCGATTCCTAATTCGTGAAAAGTTGTGATGTGCAGGCAGTAAAGATGACCCACTAAGATTCATTCATGGTGACTGGTATTGCACACCAAGAGGTGGGTTAGATCAGAAAGTCAGGTGACTGCATTCTCAAGAGAGGGTCTGAGAGTGTTCAAAGAAATAGGTTGTATCACAGCTGATAGAAGCATACATCCTTGTTGGGTGGAATGAGGAGTCATTCGAGTGTAGATACTGAACTTCCCTCCACCCAGATTTCTTGAACAAATTTCTTGAATACATTAATGAGTTTACTGTAATGTTCATTAGTGAATTCAGTTAATTTATGCCAACCCCATATGTTCCACAAGGAATTTGTAGAAGTTCTTTACAAAGAATGTGGAGCTTAGCCATATGCTTAGAGTGTCTCCCTCCATCATCCTAGGTCTTGTCTACACTCAGCAGTTCTTTAAGTGAGAAAAATAAAGAAAACTTAAAAAATAAACTTTCCTGAAAGAAGATTTGGCTATCTCCAGACATAAGGAAACCCATTCGTGTAATTTATTTGCCATGCTGACTTTTTCATCCACTGGACTGGTGCTGTCTCCAAGTTCATTCTGTGAAGGTTCCCTTTCAAGTACACCAGATGTTCAGCATTTGGGGCTCACAATGTGGAGGGCAGATGTGGCACTCCCTTAGAATACACTTGTTAGAGGACAACAAAATCCAAAGTCAAACCCCTTAAGATCTAACTAACTTTTTCCTTTTCTTTGACTTTCTAGATCTAAGTACCCATCTGAATACTTCATTAAAGTCATAAGACATCTGGGGACCAGTAATGGAAGGAAAGAAAGAAACTCGCAGATGTTGAATGTCTGTTATATACTAAGCCCCTATTCATATGTTATCTCATTTAATCTCCCACAAAAGTCCTGCCAGACTGGAATTATTACCCCCATTTTACAAATGAGAAAGAAGAAGCCAGAGAAGCTAAGTGACTTGTCCAACATCACACAGATGGTGACTAGTTGCTCCCAAATTTGAAAGAGGCCAAAATTTGAACTTATGTTGGAGCATGGTGTGTGAGGAGGCTTTAGTTACAATCATAATCTTCAGTATCCCCCTCCCCTGCACCCACCCTGTCTTGGTTTCCCTGCAGTAGTTGTTGGATGCCAATGAGTTGACTCCGACTCATAGCAACCCTCTGTGGCAAAGCAGAACTCTGACACAGTGTTTTCCTGGCTGTATTAAAGCAGATCGCCAGGTCTTTCTTCTGGAGAGCTAATGGTGAAGTTTGAACTGCCAACCTTTCGGTGAGCAACCAAGTGCTTAACAGTTTGCACCGTGGGATCTCATGTCTTAGTTACCCAGTGCTGCGGCAACACTGAGGCGCTGTAAAAATCAGAAATTTATTTTCTCCAAGTTTAGGAGGCTGGAAGTCCAAGTCAAGGTTTCAGCCATCAGAAGCCCTAGGTTTGATTCCTTGATTCCTTCGTGATCTTCACATGGTATCTTGTAGCCATGCCTCTGTGTCTAATCTATTCTTTTCATAACTCAGAAATGATGAACTTTGGATCCAACCCTACTGGAGAAAGTACCTCTGGTGATACAGTGCGTTAGGCTGTGAACCTAGACAGGTGGTTCCGGGGCAACCACTCCACCAGCTGCTCCAGAAGAGAAACAAAAGGCAGTCTGTTCCCATCAAGATTTACAGCCTTAGAAACCTCACAGAACAGTTCTCTCTGTCCTATAGGATTCCTTTGAGTGAGAATCAACAGGCAGTTTTATCTAATAAGGTAAAATCTACTTAGCCTAGCAAAAACAGACACTATCTGCAAACAGGATATCCACAAGGGCCAGGGATGCAATACATAATTTTAGAAGGCAGAATTGAATTGATAACCCATAACCCAAGCAGAATCTAAGTAAAACGAGCATGGATGGTGCAAACCACAGCTTTTGTGCATGCTCCCCTGCCACTTCCCTTTCAGTGGGATCACTGTTTCAAACCATGTCTAAATAAGCATTCAGGTGTCCACACTAACTCCTGATTTGTCTGGTTCCAAAGACCACGTTCTTCTCAACACAATCAGGGTGTCTCGTCTCGTAGATTCTTCCCAGTTCTTTGTTTCTTGAAACTTTTATTCATAAGAACCACTTGATCGATGTAAGATTCCTCTAAGGGAGCCTGGCACCACAGATTTCAAATATCACCAACCTGTCCAAAATTACCAGATTATTGAACTCCCCCTGCACTTCACATGGTAGACGTGCATTGCATTACAAACACCACTAGGGTGAAGAAGAACAGGGCTAATGGTGTGGATTAGAGTTTCAATTTACTATGAAACATCCCCTGGCCAGAGTTTCAATTGACTATGAAACATCCCCTGGCCAGAGTTTCAATTTACTATGAAACATCCCCTGGCCAGAGTTTCAATTTACTATGAAACATCCCCTGGCCAAAGGCCAATTAATTTTGTATCCCAATTAATTTTTTTTAGCCTCTAAATGCAGAGATCATAGTTGCTCAATGTGGCTATCCTGATACATGCTGTTCTGTACAGGTTACTGTAGCTTCCATTTGGAAATCCGATGTGAATCTGGGGGTTGAGCCTGCCAAGATTTTATATTCCAAATAGACACTGATTTCTGGCGATTCAATGTTCAAAAGCAAATGTGTTCTGAGCTAGCTGGAAAACACAAAACCAAGTTACCATTCCATCAATTCATAGTAATAAACAGTATAAGCACCTTCTGCCGTTTCCCCTGTGTAATTGCTTTATATTGTCCTATAATTTCAAAACATTTTTATACATTGGACTTTCCTTTGACAAACTCTAAAGTAGGGCATATGTTATAATGCCAATTTGGTAGATGAGGAAATTGAGACACCGAGAAGAAAAGTGCCTTACCCAGAGTCACAGAACCAGCAAATACTGACTTTAGAGTTCATGCCCACTACCATTGAGGCAGTGTGACTCAGTGCTAGAATTGCCTTTTTTGGGTTGTGAACCTGGATTCAACTCCTGGCCAATGCACTTCATACACAACACTACTCATCTGTCAGTGGGGACTGTGTATTGCTACCGTGTTTCCCCAAAAAGTAAGACATCCCCCGAAAATAAGACCTACTTACAGTTTTGCCTCTCGCTGAAATATAAAGCATCCCCCGAAAATAAGACCTCCTGAACATAAGGCCTCCCCGATAATCAGGCCCCCGAAGCTACTGTAACTCTGGATTCTGGACTGCAGCAGCAGGTGCCACTGTGCAGCTCATTGTTGGCCACAGTGCAGCCAGAGCAGACAGGAAGTGCGAGTCAATGTACCATAGATTATGAGTAAACGTACCATAGATTGTTGTACATGGAAATAATGGTAGTAACAAGAAATTCTTGATACTGTAGGATTCACAGTTTGTCAGGTTATGCTGGTTTATGATGCCAACTACTACCATACCTTATACAGGTAATAAATTTCCTTTTTTGTTGTTCAACAACAAATGTGTACCGTATTTTTCTTCATGGAAAAATAAGATATTCCCTGAAAATAAGACCTAGCACATCTTTGGGAGCAAAAATTAATATCAGACACCGTCTTATTTTCAGGAAAACAGGGTATGATGCTGAACAGGTTTTCTCGGAGCTTGAGAAAACGGCATGGAAGCCACATCTGAATACCTCCAGCTGAGCAAAGGAGGAGACTCCATCTCGGCACCAGCTCAAGATCAGTTGCTGTAAAGCAGAGGTCAGACATGCCTCCACCCTCCAATTTTCTTTACCCTATTCTGACAGCAATCGTTCTTCCCACAGCACTCTACTTACTGAGTTCAATAATTCGTAGGAATGGCCACACAGAACTCACCGCCAACACTCAAAATTATGGGGCTTAAGGACACAGCCATCGATCCACAGCAACATCGCTCCTCCGCCAGAACGTTTCTCTCTCTGGCCCTCAGTCTCTTGTCCATGTGGGTCCGTGGCCTCTGCCTCGGGCTTCGGGCTGAGAAGCCCACTTGCTACTCTGCCTTACGGTCTCATCATTTTGGTGTTGCTTTTCTGTTCTGTCTCACGATCTCTTTGCCTCAGCCTCTGGACTTGATGTGGCATGGCTTCTGTGCCTCCACTACTCCCGGGCACGGATTTCAAACATGCCCCGCTGGTGCCTCTTCTTCCCATGGTCCTGGGAATTCCCTCTTGTCACTTCTGAGAAGACCTTATAGCTAGTGGAATGACAAAACTGTCCAATTTCTGAGGTAGAGTCCTCTACACCTTATTGCATGGTCCCACCCAATAATCTGGTGTGAGCTAGAGAGAAAGGAATCGAAGGTCCATATTAATAAATATCACTTCACCACAGAGCTTCTAGACTATTACCAACTAGGAAGAAAGGTCTGGTGATATACTTTTGAAAATCAGCCAACGGAAACCCTATAAATCACCATCACTGGATAATGGGAATGATGCAGAACTGGGCGTTCATTCCACTGTTCGTGGGTTGACATAAGTTGGGGTGGACTCAATAGCAACTAACGTCACCCCCAAAATGTTCTCTCCGTTCTATCAAATTCACTGATTTTGCTATGTGTGGTCTCCTCAAAGGGCAAAAGATTAATTTGTTTGTTTGTTTGTTTGTTTGTTTGTTTGAGATAAACTTGTTTGGCTCTAAAGACTTCAAGTCCATTCCAATTTTACTTTTCCTCCTCTTTTTTTTTTTAAGCCACTCAACCCGCTATTTTTGTATGATGGATAAGGAATCTGAAGGGATTTTTGTTTGTTTTTTAAGGAAACATACTATGTGTGTATTACACAACCCATCTCAAGAAGTGAAATCAACAACAGTATGCTGTTAAACCCGCCACCTTTGTTGTCCCTCCCACCCCTCCCCTTTCCCGTTCTCACCTCCATTCCTGCCCTTCTCATCGTTATCAACGACTTGTCGCTTGGTGTATAAACCATGTTTCATCTTCTTGGCTTTGTCCTATGGTAATGGTGATAGCAAATATTTATCTTTTAAGATTGACTGAGTTTGTTACACGCAATGTTCTCTAGTTTTGTCCATGTCTTGTAGGGTTTTAAAGAGTTATCATTGTTTTTCATTGATGCATAAAATGCCATAGTATGAATTTACCATAGAATGTATCAGAGCTCATTTATGCATTCCTCTATAGTTGGGGGTTTTGATTGTTTCCATGTTTTTTTTTTTCATTGTGGAAAGTGCTGCAATATACATAGGTGTATATGTGTCTGTTCATGTTGCATTCTTGAATTTCTTTAGGGAATATGCCCAGTAGAGAGATTGCTGGATCATAAAGCACTTGCCTTTGCGCTTGTTTAAGGAAGTGTCATACTGATTTCCATAGTGCATGTGCAATTCTCCAGTCCCACCAGCAGCATAAAAACATTCCTGTCCCTTTGAATCCACTCGAGTAATGATTATTTTTATTTTATTGAATTTTGCCCAAGTGTAGATGTGAGGTGATAGCTCATTATTGTTTTGATTTATATTTCTCTTATTGATATTGATCTCTAACATTTCTTCATGTTTTTTGGTCACTTGAATGTCAGTTTGGTAAATTGAGTATTCATGTCCTGTGCTCACTTTTGATTGGATGATTTGTATTTTTCTTGTTAAGAAGTTGTAATTTTCTGTAGAGTTTGGAGATTAACCCTTTACCTGATGTATTATTACTGAATTCTTTTCCCCATTGTGTGGGTACTCTGTTGACTCTTTTGATGAAATATTTTGCTATGCATCAATGTAATTTTTTTAGTAGGTCCCAGTACTTTATTTTGTCATCTCTAATATGGATGATTTCCATTGTGTTTATACTGCCTGGTGTTATGGTCTTTCAGTTGCCCCTTATTTTTATATTGATAATCTTAGTAACTATGTAATTTATGTGGTCTTTAATCCATCTTGAGTTTGGTACTGTGCATAGTGTGAGGTATGGGTCTTGTGTCATGCTTTTTCAGGTAAAGATCTAGTTTTTCCAGCACCGTTTGTTGAAGAGGCTGCATCTTGCCCATTTAATGTGTTTTAGTTCTTTATAAAAAATCAAATGTCTATAGGTACTTGGTTGTATTTCTGGGTTCTAGATTCTAATCCACTGGTCTCCATATCTATTACTGTACCAGTATCAGACTGTTTTGATTACCTTGGGTATATAGTAGTTTTTAAGACCGGGAATGAAACACTTCCTACTCTGTTTTTAATTTTTAATAGTGTGTGTTTGGCCAGGTTGACTAAAATAACAAATTCAGAGACAACCATATATATAAAAGCTTTATATCAAGAAATAATTGCATATCGAGGAAACATCCCAGCCCAGTGCAACTCAAGTCCATCAGTCTGATACTAGTCCATAAGTCCTTCTTCAGACTCACACAGCCACATGCAATGATGCAGAATACAGGAAGATTGCAGGCTGGTGAGTGTAAAGTCTTGTGGATCCAATGGCAGTGGAAACATTGCCAAGGCTCTGGCAGCAATCAGGGTCCACCAGCAGAAAGTTGAAGGCAGAGAAAAGGGGGGGAGTCTCCAAGGGTCCTCCTTATAAGAAGCCCATGCCCACAAGGAGGCACCATCACACTATGACCTGATTGACAGGTTAAATACCAACCCTCCACTTTTATATATCTTCAAGTTGACATGAAATTATGTAACTACCACAAGTGTTTTATATATTCTAGGTTTCTTTCCTTTCTATATAAAGTTGATCATTACTTTTTCCATTTCTCTAAAACAGTATGGTTGGATTAGGATTGGAATTGCATTGATTTGTAAAGTAATTTTGGTATTATTGATATTTTCACAATACTTAGTTTATTCAGGAACATGGTAACTTGATCCATTTGAGTACGAGTGGTACCCAAGAAAAACCAGATATTTTCCCCCCAAAGCTATGAATTTAAATTATTTTACAAAACAACTTTATTACCTTCAAAGTACTATCCATTACACTTAATTCATTTGCCAAATCTGCGATTCCATTCTTGGAAATATTTTTCTTTTTTTTATTGTATAAGTTTCTATATTTTAAAATTATTTTATAGGGGGCTCATATAATTCTTATCACAGTCCATACATCCATCCATTGTGTCAAGCACATTTGTACCTTTATTGCCATCATCATTCTCAAAACATTTGCCTTCTACTTGAGCCCTTAATATCAGCTCCTCATTTTTGCCCCTCCCTTCCTTCTCCCCCTCCCTC
>NW_022111324.1:92418471-92420730 GCF_000313985.2 Echinops telfairi
GGGCAACAGAGGCATTCTGTTTTTTGTCCAAAACTGGCACACTGAGATGGCTGCATGAGCAGGTGCATTGTTGTGCTGGCAAAACCAGTCCCCCATTTGCAACAAACCAGGATTTTTTGGCCACACACTGTTATGCAATCTTTTCAGAGCCTCTAAATAGAAAGCTTGATGAACAGTCTGAGCTGGTGGAATGAACTCCAACTGCACTGAGAGTGGACATGTTCATTCATTCAGGAAGTTAACTGACATCCAGAACAAGTTTTGTCATCAATGGATATTTCACCTTTTTTGAAACAAGAAGACCACTCATATGCTTGAGTTTTCCCCCACAGTGCTGTCCTTGTAAGCTGTGTTCAACATCACAACAGTTTCTGCAGCATTTTTCCCAAGCTGGAAACAAAATTTCACAGCCTCATGCTGTTCTCTTAAATTGGCCATCACAAAAAATTCACTGTAACCAGAGAGAATCTTCCCAGGTGAGGCCATTGAGTGCACTAACTCAGAGCAAGTTGCTAAATGATCACCGAGACGGAAAAATGCGTACTATGATTGCTCCATTCAGAGGAGCTTTTTTCCGGTTTTGTTTTGTTTTTTAGTTACTTAAAGGAATGTTTTCTTGTAGAAATCTTTTGTTTCTCTAGTAAAATTTATTTGTAAATATTTTATCATTTGTGTAGTTATCACAAATGGTATTGTTCTTTTGATATCTTTTCTGGTATTGTCATCCTTAATACACAAGAATCCAACTGATTTATATCCATTGATCTTATAGCCTGCTGTCAAAGTATTCAATTAGTTTGAGTAATTGTTTAATTGCATCTTTAGGGTTTTCTGTATATAAGAATATATCATCTGCAAAAAGTTATTTCTTCTGTGTCTATGTGGATACCTTTAATTTCTTTTTGATATCTTACGGCTCTAGCCAAAAATTCCAGAACTATATTAAGCAAAAGAGATGGTAAAGAGCAAACTTTTCTAATTTCCATTCACCGAGGAGCTGATTTCCATTTCTTTCCATTCTGTGAGATACAGGCTATTGGTTTTACAACCCTGGATTGAATTAGGTTGAGAAATTTCCCTTATCTATCTATCTATCTATCTATCTATATATTTGTACAATGTTTTCATCAGGAATGGTTTTTGAATTGTATCAAATGCCTTTTCTGCATCAAGTGACATATTATATGATTCTTCTCTTTTATTTTATGTGATGAATTTCATTGATTGTTTTACTAATATTAAACCATCCTTCCATATTTGGTATTAATCCCACTTGATCATTAGCTATTAGTTTTTAATATTTTGATGGTTCTGTTGGCTAGTATTTTATTGAAAATCTTGGTGTCTATATTCATTAGCGATATTGGTTTGTAATGTTCAATTCTGGTCATGTCTTTGCCTGATTTAGGTATCAGCGTCATAGTTGCTTCATAAAATGAGTTTGATAGTATATTGTCCACTTGTATATTGTGGAAGAGTTTATGTAAAAATTGGTATTAAGTCTTCTCTAAATGTTTAATAGAATTCCCAGTGAAACTACCTGGTACAAGACTTTTTAATGTTGGGATATTTTATAATGACTAGATCTATGTATTCTTATGTTAAAAGCATGTTGAGATTTTCTACATCATTCTGTGGTAATTTAGATAAGTAATGCATTTCTAGAAATTTATCCATTTTTGTGATTTTTCAAATTTGTTCGAATACAATTTTCATAATACTATGTGATTATATGTTTTGTCACATTTGATTCTATTGTAATATCACGCAAGCCATTTCTTATTCATAGACTTTGTTTTATCGCATTCTCTTCCTTTGTTAGGCTTGCAATTGGTTTATCAATATGGTTAGACTTTCAAAGAATCAAATTCTTGTCTTATTGATTTCCCATAGTTTAAATTTTTTCCTGATTATTTTTGCCTTAAACTTTATTACTTATTTTTTTCTAGAATCTGATTGTTTTGCTGCATTTTCCCCCACCTCCCCAATTTTTGGAGTTTATGTGGTAAGGTGCATATTTTGATTCTCTCTGCTTTATTGATGTGTGCAGATATGGCTATAAACTACTCTTTCAGTACTACTTTTGCTGTGTACCAAAGGTTTTGATATGCTGTATTTTGACTCTCATTTGTTTAAGGATTCTTTTGCTTGTGTTCTTTATGTTTTCCATTACCCAATGGTTCTTGAATGAAGTGTTGCTCAATTTCCATGTATTTGGCTTTTTGGAGTTGGTTGTTTTATGGTTGCTTTCTAATTTTA
>NW_022111324.1:92421515-92454391 GCF_000313985.2 Echinops telfairi
ATTTTTCTTCGTAATTTGTCTTTTTTGTGTGTGGTTTTCTTTCCAATTTCAAAGTACTTTGTTTTTATATTTTATGAAATGGTTTAATATCTTCTCTGTTTAAGTATTTATTGTCTGCTTGGTTCCCTCTACTCATTTATTTGTTTGTTTATTTTTATCTTTATAGAAAAAGGCTATCTATGATTTTTTGTTTTAATTTATTTACATTTGTTTCATTTTGAGTATTGCTTAAGCAGAATCTTTTCTCCATAATAATCTCTTTTCTACTATTTTTAGGTTTCTAGTAGTTGTTGTTATAGATTTTCTGTTCATAGTATTTAATTTTTTTTTTCATAAAGGTAGCTGCTTTTATAAAATTTTAAAGCTTTTTTCTTGTCTGTAAATGTTTTATCTCTTCCTCATATTTTAGGGATAATTTTTCTGGATATAGGATTCTTGTGTGGCAATTTTTTTTCTTTCAGTATTTTTAATGTATCAAAATATTGCCTGAATGGTTTTGGTGAAAAAATCTGAACTTATCCATATTGCTTCGTCTTTGTGTGCAGCTGTTCTTTTTTGTCATGCAGATTCCAGGATTGTGTCTTTAATATTAGAAAGTTGGATTATTGTATAATGAGGTGATTCCTGTTAGAGTCAATTCTGTTTGGCTTTCTATGGATTGCTTGCCTGGTTATTTTATGTTCTGATATGATTTTATGGGCGTCCTCATGTAATATTTCCTTGACTTTTCTCATTAGTTATTGTTTCTTCTTTCTGTTCGGGGACATTATTGTTTATTTTGACGTTGTCCCATAGTATTCTTTGATTATTTTCCGGTTTGGTTTTTTGGGTTTTTTTGGTCATTTTTATAACCCGGTCTTCAAGTATATTGCTTTGGAGAGATTACTCTTCCCTGATTCTTGATTCCATTATTGTTCCTTGCTCTTTGTTCTTTCGCAATGTTGTCCAGTTCTAATATTTTGGTCTTTGCCTTTTGTATTTCTTTAGTATTTCTAATTGTTCATTCACTTTGTCAGCATGTTCTTTCCAGGCACATCTGAGTTCTTGAATTTTGGCACTTGATTCTTGTCTATGTCTATCTAATTTTCCCTCCAGTCACTTAAAGCTGGAGATCAGCACTGTAATCTCCTTCTTGGGGGATCGGTGGGCCTTTCCTCCTCCAGGAGCTCCTCCACATCCACATCTGCATGCAGTATGGTTAGTTGTGCTGTTTTCCTCCAATTTTTGAAAGTGTGTGGAGATTGACTGCTGCCTCTGAGACATGGTATTATTATTAGTTCATTTGTTTTCCATATTTGACTTAGAATACAAAGTTATCCCCACACACGTGCTGTGAAACCTGGGCAGTCAAGGGTGGCCTGGCAATTCTGCACCAGCCTAGCCCCAACAGGGGCCGAAGTTGGCAAACAATTAAATGTGGGCTCCATTAAAGTCTTGGTCTTGAGGGTGGTTTGCAGGTCACCAGAGTGTATCTGAAACCACTGATCAAACCACTACATAGTGAGAAGGGAAGCAATTGGTTAGAGTAGTATTTATCAAAACCATCTCCTGTCGGGGGAGCTTGTCGGCATTGAGCCCAATTACTATCTGGGCATAGGCTTGCAGCCAGGCAGGTATTAATACTTTGAGTCCTGGACCTTAGAGGAAATACTCACCCACAACTGTGCTGACAGATTCCCCTAATACATGCCTTCTTGATTCAGCACCTGCTCAAAGAGGGCCAGTCCTCCTGGTACTCTGGGAAAACAATCCAAATCCTGTGAGGTCCAGCCAGACTCTGGGAGTCAGTTCACTGCAGACCCAAGTCTCCCTAAACTCGCCAGTAAGCAATGAGCAGTTGAGGCCCTCCCACTCCTGGGCTCCCACGTATCCTCTTGGCCAAGTTCCCATTCAGCCTCTTCCCAATTATTCTGGGGGAGTGGAGTAGGTCATTTGACCAGCGGGCAAGGCTATGAGCTCATTACTGTCCTCCAGACTGACTGGTACCTGAGTAGCACCTTGCCTGGCAAAACAGAATTCATGGTTCCACCCCACCCCCACCCCCCACTTTATTCTGTGGTTCTTTTGTCAGTTTCTCCCTGGGAGCACCTTTGGTAATTGTTCCCTTTTCTCAGAGGGGGTTCTGGAACTCAAGCTGTTACAATCTTTCCATTCCAAAAGATTTTGTTGAGAGATGGAGTAAGAGACTACTTTCTTCCTATCCATCCAAAAGACTAATTTGGATTTTGAGGAGGTTGATGAATTTTATCCCTGAAATCTGTCTTCCTTTTGTATCTCGTACGATGCTCTTTTGTAGCCATGCTGGAGGGATAGACGCTAGTTCCTCAGGAGGGGATGCTGGGTGGGTGCTAGCCTCTAGAACGGAGATAGCTTCTAACTGGTGAGGCCCAGGCAAGATCATCTGTGGCAGTGTGTGGCCAGCCTTCATGGAATGGGACTGACCTGCACAGCCTGAACCAGGCAATGCTTTCTTTGAGCTTCTGAATTGTGAACATTCTCTAGCTCTTATCTCCTCTGACATCGAGGTGGCAGCCTCATTCATTGCTGCTGACCTGGGAAAGAAGGAAGTCTTCCAGATTAACTTGTGTTCTCCTGAGGCTGCCTTTGAATTCAGCTCTGTGGACTCACAAGTCCTCCCAGAAGTGTCAGGGAGATTGATATACTAGGGATGATCCACTCCTGGCAGGGCAACCCTGAGCTGTGGTGACTTGGTGAACACACGGTGAAGGAAGAAGTGTGCTACATGGGTAGGGCGTGTCCCAGTTTCCACCCTCTGGACCGGCCCAGGCCAGTTCAAGGGGTGGTCTGAGGAGGCTGGTGTAATTTCTCATCTCAGGGCCTTACTGCATGGGACTACCTGAAGGCAAAGTGATCAATGGCCTCATGAACAGAAGCTACCTAGTGTCCACAGAATGTGGAAAGTTAATAGTCTTTATTGCTATTTTAGCAGATGGCCCTGGCGAACAGCCCCTCCTCCAACCTGTCCCCCACAGGGGCTCTGCTCCTGGGCCAACTCACTGCCATCGAGCTGAATCTATGCTGAGTCATAGCAAACCCTGTAGGTTTCCAAGACTGTAATTGTTTATGGGAGTGGAAAGTACAGTCTTTCTCCTGCAGAGCTGCTGGTGGTTTTGAACTGCCAACCACATGGATTACAGTCCAATGCATAATTCCTATACCAGTCCTAAGGTCTCTCTCTCCCTCTGATCTATGTAGTGCTGTTCCGACTCCACAATCCTTTCACTTCCATCACAGTGCCCAGTCCAGGCTTGACAAGCAGTGAGGGCACAGATATCTGATAACCATAAAATTCTGTGGTCCCTCTCTCCAATAACGAGAAAATAATCCTCATTTTCCTGGAGACAAGTGATGCACGTGCTCATGCTTTCCCAGCCTGTACATTGCAAAGCTCAGAATCAAAATAAGACTACTGCTTTCTGCTCCCCCAAATAGCCCTCCCCTAACCTAACCTGGTGTTCTCAGGTGAAAGCATAAGCTTGCTAATCTTGGGAAGAAGTCAAGTCTGGGAAACCCACAGGGCACGTCTATGATGTTCTCTAGGTCACTATGAGTCAGAACTGACTCAATGGCAGTAAGTTTGGAGTTTTGGAGCCTGGGATTCAAGAGGAGCCCTGGTGGTGTCGTGGGTTACACATTGGGCTGCTAATGGCAAGGCCAGCAGTTTGAAACCCTCATGGACTCCTCAGAAGAAAGACAAGGCTTTCTACTCCCATGCGGAGTTCCAGCATCTTACCCCATAGGAGCAGTTATACTCCATCCTACAGGGTTGACTGAATGGCATTGAGTTTTGCGAGAACCCAGCAATAGCCCACAGTGCTCTTGGGGTTCTGTAAGGACACAATATACCCTTGTCTACCTTGTCTTTGAGGGACCCACAATCTCAAACCAAGATACCTAGTGGATAACGGAAATTCCAGGAAATGCTTCTGTTTTTTGTTTTCTTTATTTTTTCCACATGAGCAATGCAGACTCAGCAAATTAGAACTAGGAGAAATGTCACTAGTTGAAGCGGTGATTGGTTGCCGTCCTGGCACTGCTGTGGGGAGGCCCATGGGGAGGTCCAGGAAAATGACCCTTGAGTGTTTCTTCAGACACTGCTCTCGAGAAGAGAGGATCGTGGGGATTACAGCAGCCAAGCCTGTTCTGTGAAGTGCAGGAACCAGCATGTCATGCCTTTCCCCTACATTTGTCTTGGTGTTTTCTCACAGCCCTGGACCCTCTCCAGTGAGTGTTCAAACCTTCCAAAGACTCAGTTACCTTTGAGCTCCTTTATCCTAAGTGGTATTGTGGGTGAAACATTGGGCTATTAGCTGCAAGGTTGACAGTTCAAACCCTCAGCCCCTCCACAGAGAAAAATGAGGCTGTTTGTGCCCCAAAAGATGTACAGCTTCAGATACCCTATGTAGGGTCTCAATGGTAGTGGGTTGGTATTGGTTGGGATACAAGTAAGTGGCATCTCTGAGTGATTCTGGCGGTTTGTGGAAGCAGGGATGACTTAGACACTCGTCGAGTGCAGCTGTCCTCAGAAACACATGGGGTCGCTCTCCCTGGCTCAGCCGCAACTCAACAGCAACTAACAACACACACATCAGGCGGATAAAATGGCCTCTTTCCTGACGCAATTTCCCTTTTATTTGCAGTTAAAAAACCACAGCGACTAAAGTGCCATCCACAACTCACTGTAATAGTTATTTGCATAATGGGCTTGGGAAGAGTATTTCAGAGGCTAGGAGGAGGTGACTATATTTTCCCAACACCTACGAGATTCAGTCTAGTGATGTAAGTCAGTCTTACCAAGCCCTCTCAGATTTGGTGGGAAGAAGGTATTTCCTGGGAGGGAAGTCACCTTATACACCTACCCACCTTTTGTTCATTTGCTTGGTGCTATTTCTGAGTCTATTCCCTTCTGCTTGTGGGTTAGTTGTTAGATCTTTAGATTTCTATTTCTTCGTTTTGTAAGATGTCACTTCCGATGTAGTTTCATGGTTAAGCACATAGGGCTTGGAGTTACAAGTCAGACCGTGAGTGTTCAAATCCCAGCTTTGTCATTTCCTAGCTTGGCAAGCTTGGGCATGTCATTTATCTTGCTTTAGTCTCCTCATCTGTAAAATAATCATAGCAGGTACCTCCCAGGGTTGTTTTAAGGATTAAACGGGTAACTACAGGTCAAGTTCTTCAGGCAGTGCTTCATTGCCTTGCATCTACTATTGTTACTATCTACTGTCATTTGCTTTCTGTTGTTCTCTACTTCGTACAACCGTTTATTGACATTTGTGACTGTCAAGTTCTCAAGCGCCAATTAGGATGATTCACCGCCAATGTGTGTGTACACTTTTCCTTTTCTGGAACATTCTAGCCGCAATATTTCCCACAGTTTTCAGTTAACCGGGATGAATGTTAAATATTCATTGCTCTTGTAGAGAAGTATTTAGCAAACAGACATCATTACAGAAGCCCATGTGACCATGCACAGTTTACCATTGCTCTCAGGAGTGTGTGCTGTCACCACGATTTACCGTAGCCCAAGTCAGGGTTCCCATCAGCCATATGTCTGCCTGGGGGAAAAAACAATCATGCCCTCCTAGGTGGTAAATGGCTTGACTTCACTTGCCAGCACTACCATCCCTACCACAGCTGTCAAAGTAAATCCATAAAACCTGCTTGACAAACAACACTCACCTTTGGTTCAAGCAGGCTGTCCTTTGGGTGTGTGTGTGGTTCTAAATTCTAGTTGTTCTCATACAGCAGATTTCTAGGGGACCCTCAGGAAGGTGACGATTCTAGTTACATAAATGAAAGAACTGGATCTACCATGGGAGCAAGTATCCTATAACTCAAGAGACCAGAACAAAAGTTTTCCAAAAGTTTTAATACCGGCACTCTCTCCATGCCTTAGTTCCCTCCATTGTCAAGAAACATCTTTCATCTTTCATAGCCACTATTTTCCAAATATCAGTTTTAACTTGGGGCACCCTCTTTCTTTGGGAGATTGCAAAAATTAAATCGTTTTTAAGCAACCAAACAGCACTTCTGAGGTTGGTAATAAACTTGTGAAATGTGCGGAACTTGGTGGTTGAGGCTCTCTTGGCCCCACTTCCCTGGGGCTCTGAGGAGTTTCAAGTTGGCACTTTCTTCCCTTCTATGTGAAAGTCGATCTTGCCAACTGGGGCCTGGCCATTGCATCTTGGACCAAGTGGGCAATGAGTTCTACAAAGGACGCTGGGAGAGCAGCTTCTGGCCTGGCTTCCCAACCTTTGCCTTACTCAGTTTTTGTGGAAAAGCCCAATTGACCACTGGACTGGGGGTCGGGGTGGGTCAGGTGGGAGGGATGAGGGGTGGGTCTCCTCTGCAGAGCCTGTCTGGTTTGTTTCTACACAGCAGCAGCCAACTCCCCTTGTGACATTTCACGTTTTCTCCTTTAATTAAATGACTCTAGGGTCCCTTGAGGGATTTATTTATTACATCCTGTGTCCTCTTCCACAGGTTGGCTTCACCGCTCATGGAAAACAGCTGCACATGGAGTTTCACACATCAGCTGTCACCGGGCTTGTATTATAGACTGAGCTGCACACGGCACAGAAGGCTGAGTGTGTTTCTGACTCCTCCAAACTATGACCTGCAGCTGAAATTTCCTGTGGTTCCGTGGAGTGTTTCAAGGCCAGCAGGATGACTGAGCTTTCTAACTCACCTTTCCTGCTGAGCAAGACCTCTGCCATGACATCCTTTGCAGGGTAATGATAGGGTGTGAGAAGCCAGGAAGGCACTAGCCTTTGCTTCTTGTGTTCTTATTTGGAGAGCCAGGCTGGAAGGAAAAAAAGTCGCGGTGGAATCAACACTGACTCATGGTGACCGATGTGTCTGAGTAGACCTGTCAGTCAGTGTTTTCAATGGCTCACTTCCCGCCTCCCCCCCGCAACA
This sequence comes from Echinops telfairi, assembly GCF_000313985.2. Classification (NCBI taxonomy): domain Eukaryota; kingdom Metazoa; phylum Chordata; class Mammalia; order Afrosoricida; family Tenrecidae; genus Echinops; species Echinops telfairi. Next base: position 92,428,455 of record NW_022111324.1, read on the forward strand.
GTTTCATTGGCATATATTTCACATCTCATACCATTCAACAGCTCAATCACATCAAGAAGAATTGTCCAATCATCATCACAATTAGTGTTTTAGAACATTTTCTTCATTTCTGTACTTATCCTTATTAGCTTCCCATTTCCCCTCTACCTCCATGACCCCTCAAGGGACCATTAATCCAGTTACTGTGTCTACAGATTTACATATCCTGGATTTAATATTCAGAAAAACGTTTTTAAAAAAAACTAACAATAACAAAATAAAACAGACGAAACCTCTATCTAAAACAAAGCAGAAAACATTAAAAACCAGAGCAAATGTAAATGGATCCTAAAGGAGATCAGATGATAGGGTGCTAAGTTCTAACCCAACTTCATCTGCAATACTCCACTTTTCAATACGTCCTGCATGGTGGCAAGGCTATTCACATCCCTGGTTCATGGTCAGAAGGGGTTCACCAGGACCTTAATCCACATTTATTTTGAAAAACTGAAACAGCTTTGAAATGGGTCAAAAGGAAGAGCAAATGATAACATATTACATTTTAGCTTATGTCTGCCATAACTGATTTCGTAATACTGTCTGATAACAGGGCTCTTCACAACCCTCAGATATGATCACAGGGGATTCATTGGAGGTTTAATTCATGTGTGGACCCAGAAAATGGTTTTGGGGCTTCTGCTATCATCCATAGCCTTCTGCAAACCAGGTGTTCACAATTTAAGTTCTGATACCATTCCGTCCTTTAGATTTGGATCATATTACTTACAATCTTTGGATCACACAGGCTGGTGTGCTTCTTCAATGTGGATTTAGTTCATGCTTCACTTAGATGGCTGCTTGGTTGAAAATAAGGGTTTAAACTCTCAGATGCCATTTCCTTCTCATACCCAGGAACCATTTAGTTTCTTCACCACACTCTGCTATAGCACCCATATCTTCAGTGATCTCTTCAGGAGGGCGAGCATCAAGTAGGGTCACGTCATAAGAACTAATTGTTCTTAGAGTGGGGCTAGAATTAAGTGCAATCCTGAAATCCAGGCATGCGAATATGGTTTATATATGTCTCTGGTTCATATTAGAGACATCATTGTCATTTTATATTAGAGAGAATTATCAATCATCCCTCTAGAGTCTAGGGCACTGCTTCTATTGCTATCAAGTCAATGCAACTCATCGGGATCCTAGAGGGCAAGGTAGAAATGCTCCTGTGATTCTCTGAGCCTATAAATCTTTCTTTAGGGGGGGACGTGTACAACTCTTGTCACAATCCATCCATACATCCATTGTGTCAAGCACATTTGTACATTTGTTGCTATCATAATTTTCAAAGCATTTTCTTTCTATTTGAGCCCTTGGTATCAACTCTTCATTTCCCCCCCTCTCTCCTCCACCCTCCCTCATGAACCCTTGATAATTTATTATTTTTTTTCATGTCTTACACTAACTGATGTCTCCCTTCACCCACTTTTCTGTTGTCTGTCCCCCTGGGAGGGGGTTATATGTAGTTCCTTGTGATCCATTCCCCCTTTATATCCCTACCTTCCCCTTACTTTTCTGGTATCACTACTCTCAATATTGGTCCTGAGGGATTTATCTGTCCTGGATTCCCTGTGTTTCCAGCTCTTATCTGTACCCCTGTACATGCTCTGGTCGAGCCAGATTTATAAAGTAGAATTGGGGTCATGATAGTGGGTGGGTGGAGGGGAAGCATTAAAGAACTAGAGGAAAAGTGTATGTTTCAACAGTGCTATACTGTACCCTGACTGGCTCATCTCTTCTTTGTGACCCTTCTGTAAGGGGATGTCCTATAAATTTTTATAGGAGTATAAAGCCTCATTCCGCCACCCCCCCACCCCCCCAGAGAATATGACTGGTAGTTTTGAACTGTTGACTTTATGATTACCCGCCCAATGCACTGATAGCATCATTTATTTAGCCAATGGCATAGAATTAAAGCACTGTTAGGAAAAGGAAAATCTATGAGGTTAGGTCAGCTATGAACTGCACTACATGAATTGTTGACTTTTACAGATTAAACTCTTAAGTGACTGGAAACAATTTATACAAACAATGGGGGCTGGGAATGGGCAAGTCTTTCCATAATATTCCTTCACAATAGCAGAACCACACCTACCAGATTAATACATGTTATAATGAAGCCAGGAAGGCTTTATAATCGTGAGTACATGATCGTTCTGGGCCACCATTCATTGGGCACCCTCAAGGCAAGAGATGCGCACCAAAGTCCAATATCCACCAGTTCTATGTGCTTGTGCTAGCAGTCTTCTGCTTCTTCTCACACTAGGGAGTTTCATCCGTAAGTCCACGGGCTGCAGGTGAGTTTGAGGTAAATCCCAGGTCACACAGTGGGGTTTCCACATTGGATCCTTCTGGCTGGACAGTGAAGATGTTGTGGGCCGCAGAAGAGCAGAGTCTGAAGTTGCAGTGGTATCTAACACACAGATTCAGTCAACGGCTGGCGTTTTGGAAGTAGATCCTTTCTTCCAAATTGCCCGAGTGTACTTGAAAGGACAACTACTTGATGATCAATGGAGCCCAGGAAGCATGTCCACCATCCAGAGACTCCATGGGGAGGGCAACGCCTCGAGGTTTTCCTCATCATAGTAGCGAAGAACCTGGAGTCTGGACCGAGACTGCTGGGTTCTCGTGTTCTCTCTGTACTCACCATCCATATTCACTTTCTGCACTTTGTTTGCCTCAAGTAGATAGTGGAGAAGAGGGATAGTACCTGCTGGAAATGTCCTAGTGCTTGGAACAATGCCTGCCCGTTCACACATGTGTATTGGTATGAATACTGTTATTGTTCTACTATCATTTCTGGCCCACAGAGCCATTATTATCCAGTCGTATGTTCTAATAAATAAGTTGTAAGTTAAATGAAACAGCAACTCAAGGCTCTGTGTGATTCATGGCCATCCAGAGCAGAGTTTTGGCAGAATAATGTCCCTGCAAAGATGCTCATGTCCTAAATCCCAGCATCTTGCAATATGCCAGGTGGCAAAGGGTGGTGAAGGTTTCAGATAGAATTAAGCCTGATAGACACTGACCTTATAATAGGAAGGCTCTCCTGTACTGTCTGGTAGGGGGTGGGACTGGGGCAATGTGATCACAAAACCCACTGTAAGCAAGCCAATGTCGACTCATCGTGAAGGGGATCAAACTTGAAAAAACACACAAGGAGGCACAGGGTCGCTGATGTTGAAGACGAAGGAAGCAGTCACAAGCCCAGGAGTACAGATGGCCCTAAAAGCCATAAGGGCAAGGGAGCTGATTCAGAAGAACACACCTCTATAGACTGCTTGATTTTAGTCAGAAAAGACTATTGGGCTTCTATACTACAAAACTGTAAAATAGTAAATTTGTGTTGTTTAAAACTGCTAATTTGGGGGAACCTGTTATAGCAGCAATAGGAAATAATACAGGGAGCTTTAAGCAGCTTATGAAAAAATGGAATTAAAATATAATGGGAATTCTGATCTTTGTAAAGCCTCCTTGTACACAGGGTTACCATTTGTGTGTCCCACGTGCTGCTTCTGTGACTCATCTCCGGTCCCTAGCCATGCTATTCACCCTTGCACGGGGCCATTGTGGGGAGTGTGTATTTCTTGATACCCTTCCAAGAACAAAGTATGCTACTACAAATCTTATCTCCCTTCGAGCTGCTTTATAAAGCCCCAGGATTTTCTCCCCTCAATGCATTCGTCAGGTTCGGTAAAGGTTGGAAAGGAACTGGCATTTGTAACAATAGAAGTACTGTATCGTATTGGGGACGCTCGTGTGGTGTGGTGTGGTTTATACAGCTCCCAACCTGTTCGAGAGCCTTACCACATGAGTGAACGGAAAAATTGCTCTGGGCTTCCATTTCCCAAATGCTCCCATTGCTTTAAGAAAACTGTCAATAACCGCCAAAACATTCAAGCCAAATGGAGTCTTGGGCATGAGTCCGCCATCCTTCCAAATGCCCTCGGGCGATAGGAGAGGCCACTGTTATGGACAGACTGCCCTCAGTTTATAGCCTCCCTCCATCCTTAGACTTTCTGAGCACCACCCTAAGATCTCTCCTGTCCCTCACTTTTGTCTTCCCTTTACCAAACAAGGTCCCGCTGTACAACTGCTCTCATGACAACATGTGGCTTTCCCCCTTCAAGTCCTCCTCTTTACAAACCAAAAACCAAACAAAACCCTTTCATCTACCGTCATATAGCCAAATATGTTTAGTTCAAGTCTTTGTCTTGTCCCCCCCTCCACGGTCTTTTGCCCGCGAGATGGTGAGCAAAGGCATGAAATGACTCTCTCACATCACCCACAGTTAGTGACTGGTTCAAAGTGAAAGTGTTGCTGCAACTTGACGGATTTCTTGCATTTGGACCACAGAGCCACAGGGCGCAGTCTCCAAGGAGACAAGTAAGGGAATTTGGTGGCACTCTTCGCCCGCCCTGTCTTCCACCAGCAACCAATGGGGACAGATGGTTTTGATTTGTTTCTTGTTGGTTTTGATCGTTTTAAAAACTCACTAGTTCCGTCATTTTGAACCTCACCAACTAAAGGAAAAGCCACCAGGGTCCGGAGAGAACAGCGCAGACCAGGCTGGGCCGTGGCCCTAAGGCTGCGATGTGCTGAGGCCACACGTGGCTGGCAGGCGGAGGTTTGCAGGGAGGCTGCACAGAGGCTGCAAACACATCTGAGAACTTCTCATTGCCTCGGGGTTTAAAATACAACTCCTGACCACACTTCCTGCTTCCCCTGGGGGTCTGCTCAGAATGCAGATGACTCACCAGCGGTGGTTTTTAAATGTGTCTGTCATGAGGAGGCATCATCAAAAGCCCATCCTGTCTCAGATGTTATTTTTTCCACTCTCAGCTATGCAAGGGCTAGAAGAACTGGATGCCCAAAGCCGGTGTTTGTTTTCAGAGCAGAAAGCGAAGGGTAAATTAATTGTGCCTTAGCAAGTAAAAACCCAACGCTGAAGCAAACCGTGTACACAGTGTGGGTATTGGGTTTCAAAGCCCTTGTTTTGGAGAAGTTTAATTATATTTCAACTCAAGCCAAACTGTCAAAACAACAGGAGGGTGATCTGGCTGCTTTGAAAAATGCATTAGCTTCTGATGTAAAAACCAATCGTTGATATCCGAGATGAAACGATCGCTGTGGGGAAAGGAGGAGGATGGCTCGGAGAGCTTCCCAAACCGCACTTCCCTGCCAAGCCCAGGTACCTCTTCGGATCCAGCTTGTGAAGTAGGAAATTGGAAAAGAGAACAAAGAAATCACACGAAAATATGCTGTGAATGGAGCGGGATTAAAATATCAGGCCTGATTTATGAAACATGTCAGCCCAACGCACTGTTGATTATAATTTACAGAAGAGGAAACCTGGTAGAGAGCCTGCGAAGCTAAACAAAAGCATTATAAATAATCGGCCCAGGGAGAACCATGTTTGACTGCTAACAGAAAGAAGGGCTGTTCAAGTCTACTCAGAGGCACCTGGGAAGAAAGGTCTGAGAAAATCAGTCCTTGACAACCTTCTGATTAACAACCTACAATCTATCAAGGGACCACTGGGGGGGTGGGGGGTGGGGGATGGGAAGCTGATCCCGAGGGTTGAATGGAAAGTAAATGTCTAGAAAAGAACAATGGAATCTATGTACGAGCATGTCAGATACAATTGATGTATGGAGTGTAACAAGAGCCCCCAATAAAATGATTACATAAAAAAGGAAACCTGGTGGACTCGGTTATTCCCGGACACACAGGAGGGCTCCATGAATCAGTAGCAACTGGACTGAACCAGCATCACCTTCTAGTTCCTCCTGAGCTCCTGGGGACGCCCCAACTCCAGGTGGTGTTTCCAGCTGTCATGGATAGACTCACCAGGAGTTGGGAGCTGACTCAGGGATAAAGCAGATCATGACAAATAGGACATTAGGGGCTAGGAGGGGCTAGGAATCACTGACTTAAAGCTTTAATCCCAAATGTGTCCCCAATTTTTCTTTCTTTACCCCAGTCTCTGGCCTTGGCACAGACCAGGCTGGATCCAGCAGGCCTTGTGGCCTGGGACCATCTCTGCCCTTTTCTCTGTGAATACTATTCTTTTTTTTTTTTTCTTAATGCTTCTTACTTTATTAGTTTATTTATTTATTTTTATTAAATACTTTTACTGGGGACTCTTACATCTTTTATCACAATCCATACATTCATCCAGTGTGTCAAACACATTTGCACATATGCTGCCATCATTTTCAAAGCATTCTCTTTCCACTTGAGTCCCTGATATCAGCTCCCCATTTCTTCCCCCTCCCTCCCCCATCCACCCACCCTCACAAACACTTGATAAGTTATAGATTATTATTTTCATATCTTACATCACCCTCTGTCACCCCTCACCCACTTTTCCATCCTTCGTCCCCCTGGGAAGGGGTTCTAGATTGATCCTTGGGATCGATTCTCCCTTTCTCCCCCCACCCTCCCCTAATCTTCCTGGTATCTCTGCTCTCCTTGTTGGCCCTGAAGGGTTTAGCTATCCTGGCTTCCCTGTGTGACAGGCTCTTATCTGTAGCAGTGTACATGTTCTGGTCTAATCCTAGTGCTATTCTTAAAACCAGTCCAGGAACCTATGAGGTGAGTGCTCTTTAAGACTTTGAATCCTCTCTTCTCTTGCCCTGAGGACCCAGACAATGGTTGTTTCCTTCCTTCCTCTAGACTTCCCTAATGTCCAGAAAGAGACTCAGGCTGCAGGAGCGCATTGCTGACTGGAGTGGATTTTTTGGTTTATTGTCTGGGACTTCTTTGACCTCAGAAAAGTGTTGCCAGATAAAATTCAGGGCACGTAGTTAAGTTCCAATAACTCACGCAAGTTTTTTTTTAGTATCAATGTGCTAAATATTACATGGAAATAAGTATAGCCTCTTTGAGTTATCCACAAATTGCTCTCAGCACATGGCATTTACTATTAAGCCTCTGGCCTGGACTCTCTGTCTCAAAGATATTTATGTAATGATATTTACACTGGAGCAAAACAACTCTGCGTGCCAAGCCAGCAGCGCCGTATTTATTTTATAGATCCAGGGGGGAGGCCCGCAGTTGGGAAATAATTGGCCTAGGGTCACAGAGCAAGTCATGCACGCATATACTAGAAATGCATATTCAAATTCTAGACAATGATGAAACAAAGAAGAAAATGCACAGATATAACTTAAGCTATCAGATGTATTGGAGGCGGGGGTGGAGCGGAGCTAGAATGAAAACAGCCAAATCAAACGGAGGTGAAGAAGCTTGTTTTGTTGGAGAGGGGAATGAGGGAACCGTGGTCAGCCCCATAGCGCTGAGGCTGTGGGTCAAAGTAAGGGACATCTGGTGCTGAGGTGAGTCCTCTGGTTCATGCTTTTAAGAGAAATCGCATTTTATCAGAGGGTCAGCTAGCTCTGGGACCTTGTGGAACAGAAAAAGGAACAAAGGAATTCGTGGTCGGGAGACCAGGATTGCAGTTTTGCCTGAGCTTTTAACAAAATGGGTGATCCTTAGGGTGCTTCTCTGCGTTTCTCATCTGTAAATGAGAATTGTTGATTTTTAAGATCACTGATCCTCCATAAACCAGGAGCCAACAATGCTTTCTTCTATTGTATAAGGGGGTTGCTGTGAACCAGGGGGCCAATGCAGGGGCAGTGAACAAGAGTCCCTGAGGAGTCTAAGCAGTTACCATGCTGGCTACCAACTGGAAGGTTGGAGGTTTAAGTTCAATTAGAGATGCCTTGGAAGAAAGACCTGGAAATCCACTTCCAAATGCCGGTTACTCTCAGATCCCTGCGGTCACGATGTGTCAGAACAGTCTTGAAGAGACTGTTTACTGGTTTAACAATTTTCTTTTAGAAGGCACGAGATCAGGCACTGTTTCGTGCTGTTGTACATAAAGTCATTGTCAGTTGGTGCCAAGTCATTGGCAACCAGTATCTCTTTCACTGCCGCTCTGCAGGATGAGCTCTGTGATGCCGGAAGCCCTAGCTCATAGCCCCTTGGGTTGACTCCAACTTTTACCCTTTCTGGCTTAGGGAGCCATCTTTTTATTAAGAAGAAATAAAACAAAAGTCAATGCCAACTAACAGTGACCCTATAAAATAGGGTAGAACGGCCCTTATGAGTTTTTGAGACTGTAATACTTCATGGGAGTAGAAAACCCCCTTCTTCTCCTGTCTCTCAATAAGCCAGTTTATATTTACTCAGTCTCTACTATATACTTGGCTCATCTCTGTGCATTTGTGCTTAGGCAGACATAGTTTCAGTCCATTGATAGGGCTGTGGGAAAACAAGATACAGGAAGTCGCTGTATGGTGCCAAGTTCTCAATGATCTTCGTGCACCAGGACCATCATTTCCGCTCAGCAAAAGGGCTTCTTGGGTAGCTGCAGACAGAACCCCTCAGCAAATTCTCTTTGATCTCAGCAAAGCTGCATTTGTGGCTCTGATAAGCTCAGCTCCTCCTCAGGGTGTGGGAGATAGTTTCTTAGTAGACAGAATAAGCAGTTCTCATAGAGTTTTCAAGCCTAATGGGCAGATCCTGATGAGCACCATCCATGAGGACGCTTTCACTCATCAGATGGCTGAAACACTCTGGCACCTAGCAGAGGCCCTTTATAAGGGGCACGCATAGGGCAACTATGGTGATTAGAAAGAGCAATGAAATGTTTTCTGTGATGATTTTTAAAAAAAGGAACAACAACAATAACCTCCCTATCATCAAGTGAATTCTAACTTGAAGGTATTATATATGCAAATAACCCAAAGGAGAATTTAAAACTTGTGACAGTTACATAACCTACTGTTAACTTGCAGAAGGGGTGGAGTCTAGCCAGTCAATCAGGTCGCAGCTTGATGACCTCATTTGGAGGCCAGACACATTCTCTCTGCTTAGTCTTCCTGCTTACAAGACACATGGAGCTACGCTGATGGAACCAGAGCTCTGGAACCGGAGTTGCCACATGGAGACCCATGCCAGCACTGATATTCTTTTACCGCCACTGGATCCACAAGACTTTCTACCCAACGGCCTGTGATCTTCCTGCATTCATCATCATTGCATGTGTTGCGTGAGTCTGAAGAGGAATTTATAGACTGGTATTGAACATATGGGCAATTATGACTTATGGACTTGATCTGGACTGGTCTGGGATGTTTTCTCAATATAAAATTGCTCTTTTATATAGTTATTTCTGACACACATGTGTCTCTGGATTTGTTTCTGCAGTCAACCCAGACTAGCACAGACCTTGAGAAAAAAGGCATTAATTAGTCTAGGACACACATGAAAGCTTAGAGGCAATTGCAGGTTAGTCAATAGGAGCCCTTGTGGTATATTGTGTTATGCCTCAAGCTGCTACCCACAAGGTCAGTAGTTCAAAGCTACCAGCTGCTTCTCGAGAGAAAAATGAGGTTTTTCTGCTCCAGCCTCGAAACCCAATGAGGCACTTCTACTCAGTGACAGTGAGATGTTTGTTTTTCTGCAGGCTAGTCCACAGTGAGGCTGTTTCTTCCACTAGAGGCTGGGAACAGTGGCTATAGCATCCTTATTTGGTGCATGAAAGTGCTACATCGCAACTCATTCAGGATTTTTGCATTAGAAGAAGAATCTACCAGTTAGCCTGAGCAGTCTCATTCCCCACTGCTCTTCTAGCATAAGTATTAATAGTTTCTCCTTTCTTTCACCAAAATGCCCTTGCTTGGACAATACAGTCTCACTCACTCACTCACTCACTCACTCACTCACTCACTCACTCACTGCCATGAAGTCCATTTTGACTCATAGTTATCCTATAGGTCAGGGTAGAACTGCCCCTGAGGGTGTCTGACACTAAATCTTTATGGGTGTAGAAAGCCTTAACTTTCTTCCAACTATAGTATATGGCTACCCGCAAAGAGTTGTGATAAATGCCGTCTTTGAAAGCTCACATGACAAGAATCAGGGATTCTTGAAAGAGCTATGCCCAGGGTCTTCAACATGACTGACTACTACTACTCCCCTTTCCATGTGGTGATTTAATTCCCCCAAAGCTCAAAATGTTCTTTAATCATGACTATCTTTCATCAGTTCTGATTATTGCCCAATGTCAGGTCTACACAGAAGTTCTGGCTCTGAGAACAAAGACCTTGATAGCACCACTTGAGAAAACGGGTTGGATTCTGCAGATTGTCTTGCTTCTGCCTCTCCAGCAAGTGCTTCCCCTGTGTGGCACTTACATAGTCTATTGTTAACTTGAGCGAAGGGGTGGAGTCTAGCCTGTCAATAAGGTGAAGCCGATGAGGCCTCTGTGCAGGCATGGTCTTCTCCTGAGGATTCGGGAACTCCTGTCTTCCTCTCTGGAGGCAGGACACACACTCTGTCCCTGTGAGCCATTCCTGTTGACAAGACACAAGGAGCTACACGGATGGAACCAGAGCCCTGGAGTTGGAGGAGCCCCATGGAGACACATGTCAACCCTGAGATTCTTCCCCCACTACTGGATCCACAAGACTTTCTAACCACTGGCTTTTGATCTTCCTGCATTCAACATCACTGCATGTGCTATGTAAGTCTAAAGAATTTATGGACTAGTATTGGACATATGGGCTAATATCAGACTTATGGACTTGATCTGGACTGGGGGTTGGGATGTTTTCTCAATATACAATTACTCTTTTAAATATACAAATACTCTTTTCTTATACACATATGAGTGCTTTTGGATTTGTTTCTCCAGTTAATCCTGACTAACTCACCCTACCTTACCTAGAGCGAGTTCTGTGGGTGCCACAGGCCACCCGGGATGGCAGAGGTGAGACCAGAAGGCTCCGATGTCCAGTCCAGTTCCACAAAGACCCCAAGGCATGTCATAATCTCAGCACTCTGTAGGATGAATCCTATTATGAAGTGCTGCACAAAGCTGAGTTTCTAGATTCATTAAGAAGGAAAGACTAGCGACCAATTTCTTAAAACTAGCCAGTGAAAACCTATGGCTCCCAACAAAACACAACATAATATAGCACTGGAAGCTGAGCCTCCCTAACTGGGAGGCACTGAGCAGTAGACTTGAGCTTGCAATGTTCATGAACATGGCACAAGACTGTGCATCTAGTGTAAATGGGGTTGCTATGGATCAGAGCCCATTGACTGCAGCCAACAACGTATAATGAATGCTGAAAGCATCTTACAGATATTCACTCCTTTAACCCCATAGCTCATGTAGAATTGTCACGTAGTAGAACCGGGCAATAGAAAGGTATCTTGTAGTATCTGTTCCCAGAACTAGGTCAATAGGAAAGAAGAAACAGAATTTGAAATGTGTGGAGCCAGAATCTCTCTGTGGAAGTTATTTAAACCATCAGATGTGTAAAATTGTAAGACGATATTGTTTTCATTGACACCTAGTTAAAATGGAAGTTGTATCCTGTCAGGAGCGTATCCAGCACCACCGCAAATATAATTATAAATGCACAGAACAGAATAATGAAGGCAAGGAGGAAATCAGGGTGCCAATGGTTGATTTAGACATAAGACAATGAAGGAATTCTTGCAGCTGTGGATGTATAGTGGTGTGTGTGCATGTCTGTGTATATACTTGTATATGGTATAAATATATGGGTAGTAAATGTGATAAATACATGGGTAGCAAAATATATTGCCTCAAAATCATAGAAATATTTATTTAAAAAATATTAAAAATGTGAAACGATTATTTATCAACATATCTTCCATTCAAATGATACACTTCTAAAGCGGGTGTTTCCATCTCTTTCCAGGAGAGTTCTGCATTCTTCCACTTACACCGCATCAAACCTACAGCTTGGGCACCTCAAGGTCATCTAATCACGTTCCTTTAAGTGTTCTCTGAGTTTGTGGGGGAAGTGACATCTAAAGAGGTAAGAGCAGGGCCGTAGGGTGGATAGGGGAACGTTTCCCAATGAAATCCTCGTAGGACAACCCTTGCTTCCCTCCAAGAATGAGCAGGGGAAGTGCGTCTTCCTGATGGAAAAAACACTCTTTAGTACTATTTCTCGGTCTTTTTCTCACCAATGCAGTTTTCCATTTTCTTAAAATGTCTTCCTAATAGGCCCCACTGTTGTCCTGTGTCCTTTAGGAAAATCTGTCAAGATTACCTCTTTGGAATACCCCAAGGAGCTGAGCAGACTTCTCTTCCTTGAACTTCACCAGCCTAGCAGGTCCCCTCAGAAGTCACTATTTTGATTGGCCCTTGTTTTCAAAGGAGCCCTAATGAGACCAAGAGAAGAGTATTACTGAGAGAACTTGTCTGCCGCCAACTACCGATTGCACTAACAGGATTAAACATGTTTTACTTGTGATTAACCCTTGCATGTATAAACTGGAACTCAAGTAGTAATACTTTTGATGTACCATATATATATGGTATATGGTATATATATGGTATATATATGTTTCCCCCATTGCCCATATGCATATATTAGGCCATTTCTTCTAGTTATGACTAACTCAATCTAGAGATTAATAGATACTCTCAGAGCTGTGCCCATGTAAAGGCAGGCCTCCACCCCCCGCCCCCAACATTGAAGTCCACTAAAGGAAGCTTTATGGTTGGGTTGTCACAGAGTTCTAGAATTTGAAATTGAATTTTCACTCCCTCGAGCATGGTTGAGGGACCATTTGCTCTTTCTTCCGGGTCAGGAAGGGATTTACTAGTGCGGGTAACAGTCGTGTTTGCTATCTTAGAGTGCCAGAGGACAACCCTTCCTCTGCCTACAAAAGGAAGGCGCAGACCTGCTCAAAGCCCCGGGAGCAGGGTCAGGTGGCCCAGGGGAAATCAGCACCTAAAATACGCATTCACCCAAAGGCAGCACTGATGATATGTTCAAAGCACATCGTGCAGACTGGAGTAGTGAGTGAGTCTGGAGCCACAGGAAATGGGGGGGAAGGAGTGCCGCAAACAGGGTCAGGTTGGCCCTACAGAACGTCGATCCTCTCCGAGTATGCAGGAGAGGACCGGAATGATTGTAGTCTTTGAAGATTACAAATCTGGTCAAGTGTTGGTTTGGCTGGCAGGCTGGAAAATTCTTCGGGTTAAAATTCAAATAAGAATAATAGCATTGGTAGTCGTGAGTGTGTTTTTTATTTAAATGATTCTCCCAAATCTCTGTGAAGTCAATCCAAAGGATAATTAATGACGTTTTTCATTACAGAGGATAAGATCTGATTGTAAGGACACACACACACACACACACACACACACACACACACACTACAATAAACCAAACCAAACCCACTGCCATCAATTCAGTGTTGACTCATAGTGACCCCCAGTTTCGGAAGCTCTTAATTGTTTACAGGAGGAGAAAGCCTTGTCTTATTACCTTGGAGCAGTTGGTGGTTTCCAACTTTTGAACTTTCGGATTGCAACCCAGCATGTAACCTCTATGCCACCAGGGCTCCATAGACTACAAGATGTATACATACATCTGCCAGGCAGAGTCATGAGAACAATGGAAAGTATCCCTAAGTTGTTCGTATATATTCACAGTAAGGGAGGCTGTTGCCTTCACTCCAGGTATGGGGCTCAACTGCAGGCCATACTGCACTGCTCTGGACCCGGCCAGGTGTGCAGACAAGAAGGTGGCTCCTACAAAATGTCCCTACCCTTCATCCCACTCGCTGTGAATTCCTCCATCCTGGCCTTCCCTGTAGAATGCTTTCGTAAGCTTTCAGTCCTTACGCTCTTTCTTAGTCTCCCAGGGCTGCTTGTCACCATGCCGCCAAGGGGTGGCTCTGAAGAACGGAAATTTACTCTTTCACAGTTCAGCAGCCCCATGCTTTCTCTGTCTGCTCTCGGGGAAGATCCTTGGTGTTCCTTGGCTTGGAGACAGATGCTTATGAGGAGTCTTTCCCCTGTTGTTAACTGTGCTTCCCTGTCTGTCCTCCCCTTTGTTGATGCTACTCAGAGGGGTGAAGGACTAGAACCCACCCTATTTTGGTGTAACCCTGTTAACTGACAACAAAATTTAAAAAACCATTTTCCAGCAAGGAAATTCACAGATACTTGGCTTAGGATTTCAACACATATTTGCGGGAGACACAATTCAATTCAGAACAAATGTCATTTCTCCCTTCACCAGGCCTCCCAGCCCCTCCCCTTTCCTGTAGCATTTTTTAAAACAGGCACCTAGTCTTTACACCTATTTCTTATTTTGGAAGAAGGAAGAGGGGTGGGCTGGGAGCAGAGCTGTGAGAATTTCATGGAAGGAGAGCACCTAGAGGGCTGAAGAACGTCATCTTGTCTGGATTTCTGGAGCGGTGGAGGCCCTGTGGGAGGGAGAAGCGTGTGCTTTGGGGGCGGTTGCTTTCCAGAGACCTCACGAGGCAGCCTTTCACTCTGTGTTGCTCCATTGAGCCTGGAACACAGTCGGCTGTGATTGCATTTCTGATCACATGAATTGAACCTAGCTTCTGGGCTCAATTCAGGACAACCCTTCAGGAAGGGGACTCGGGCCAGTGACCTAGGAATAGTATTTGGAGCCTTATAATAATATCTCCCTGTCTTGATCTGAGTCTGGATCACTTTCATTTTTAGCTGTAATATTTCTCAGGAGCCCTGGGGGTATTGTGGGTCACACAATAGGCTGCTAAGCACCAGGTCATCAGTTCAAATCTACCAACTGCTCCTTGGGAGAAAGAGAAGGCTTTACTCCCATAAAGAGTTTCAGTCTTGGAAACCCATGGAGGCAACTCAACCCTGTCCGATAGGGTTGCTATGAGTCCTAATCCACCGGATGGCAGGGAGGTGTTGTTATATTGCGTTTGACAAGCTGGCTGTGATGTCTTTGGCATTTTAAAACCAAAGGGCGATCACCCTGCCCCTTTTTCCGAAAGGCTCCTCAGCAGCCCAAACAAAAGCAAGGTTTGAGAGAGAAATGGGAGCTTTCCCGATAGGAAAACACACTTTCATAATAGGGAGCTACGGCTAGACATGTAGTTTTTTCTCATATACTCAGAGAATCCATGCTCAGATCTCCGTTTAACTAAGCAGCTGGGTTTCAATTAATGCAATGATCCCTTCAAAGGGATTCCTTTTCATGTTTGCCCTTCTCCACTTTTCCTTAAGCTTTCAAAAATAAAAATTGTGGATTGAGGTTATGATGACTTCCCTACCATGCCATGACCACGTGGCATCTTATTTTTCATCTGCATCGTGGGCAGCGCAGCCTCTCCTGGCTGCAGGCGTTTCTCTGGGGATGCATGTTCTCTGGATGAGCAACACAGAGGTGGGCTGAGCTACTTCTAGCACTTTCAAGTTGGAGTCAGAGGTCATAGATAACGTCGAGACAGCAGCTTTCAACTTTGACTAGTAATAGAACTCTTCCTACCATACATTCGAATAAGGAACTCCAATTCAGAACAAAACGCCATTTCTCCCTCCACCAGGCCTCCCAGGCCCTCCCCCTTCCTGCAGCATTTTTAAAAATAGGCACCCAGTCTGAACACTCAGGGACCAGGGACCTTGGAATATTATTTGGAGCCTTATAATAATATCCTTCTGTCCTGATCTGAGTCTGGATCACCTTCATTTTTAGCTGTAATATTGCTCAGGAGCCCCGAACATAGATGAGAGAAGGGTTGCTTTCCTCAAAGATGGAGCTAGGCTCTCTGAGGTTAAAGGCGTCTCTTTGAGCCCAATCTGGTTCTCTGAGAAAACTCTGGGAAGACTTCAGCTTCTCTGGAATATTATAGCTTGCAAAACACTTGCAAACCTAGTGTTGGAGTGCCCCCCAATCAGCTGTTATGATAGAATGGTGTCTCTACAAATGCCTGTTGAGGCTTTAACCCCTGTTTCTACAACTATAACTGTTTTAAAATAGGGGTTCCTTTTGTTATGCTAAGGAGTAGAGAAAGTCCCAAACTGAATTATTTATTCTTTTTTTAATTAATCATTTTATTGGGAGCTCTTATAGATGCCATAACATTCTATAATTCAAATGGATCAATCATAATTGTACAATTGCTATTACAACAGTTTCAAAACATTTTCTTTAATCTTGAACTCTTTCAGAACAGCTCCCCTTTATCCTCTCCCACCCCAACCTGCCCCCACCCCACCCCCAGGAATCCTTATTATTATTGTTATATTATTGTTACTATTATTATTATATATCTTACCTCATCCAATATATCCAATCACCTACATTTCTGTTACTCCCCGTGAGTGGGGTTATACAGTCATCATTGCTAGCAGCTGTTCCCTGTTCTTCTGTCTTCCCCTTGTATGAAACCTTCCCCCAAAATGGGTGCATAAGCAAATGTGGTGAAGAAAGCTAATGGTGCTCGGCTATTAAAAGCAGAGCGTCTGGGGTCCTAATTACTTGTTTTTAAGAGTGGTGTATTACAAAAAGAGCAGCGTCAACACAGAGACACACACACAAGAGGGAGACCAATGTCATGTAAGGATCCATTTGCAAGCAAAGGTTCACCAAGCATTACTGGCAGACACCTGAAACTAGGAGCAGAGTCCACAGTAAGAATTGTCATGGCTGGGATTCTTATTTTGTACCTTATGTTTCAAGGACTGTGAGAAAATGAATTCTTGTTCTTTAAATCTACTCACTTGTGGCGTTTCTATTACAGCAGTACTGGAAGATGAAGCATCAAGGACCACCTTACTGGTTTCAAAAGCCACATCTTCACAGAATCCTTCCACTTTGAGTGCCCAAAGGTCTTCATCAGGTCTATCTCCCTCTTTTCTTGTGCCCCCTTTCAGCTTCAGACTAATCTGTGACAAGTCTCCTCTGCTCCCAGAGACAGGCCAGTTCTCCTGAGAATGCTGCCCGTCCCTTTGGCATCAGGGTGACAATTCTTGCAATATGAAACCTTTCTTTCCACAAGGTTTAAGGCTGCAGAAGTTCAAAGAGAATGACTGCTACTTCCCACCATGACTGCTACTTCCCACCACGACTCCCTACTCTCAGTCATTACAAGTGAGAACCTGTGCCATCAAGCCCTCACTGAAACTTTCTAGGGGCGAAGCAGTGATGAACGTGTTAGGCTTGGTTGACTAGAAGACCAAATCCAGTGACACTCACATATGTGTAAGAGGGAGCTTTATATAAAAAAGTAGTTATAGGTTAGGGAAACATCCCAGCCCAGTGCAGCGCAAGTCTATAAGTCCAATACTAGTCCATAAGTCTGATACTAGTCCATAATTCCTCTTCAGACTCACACAGCAACAAGCAATGATGCAAAATGCAGGAAGATCACACACCAGTGCGTGAAAGGTCTTGTGGATCAAATGGCAGTGGAAGCATCACAGGGTGGTACAAGTCTTAGCATGGCTCACTGGCATGAAGGTGAAGGCAGAGGGGGTGGGGGGAGGTTCCCAGGAACCTCCATGTGAGATCACGCCCACAAGGAGGCATCATCAGGCTGTGACCTGATTGACAGGCTAGACTCCACCCCTACACTTATTTATCAAGTTGACACGAAATTATGTCATTACCACAATGAATGACTTCCTAGTACTTCATTGTTGTGGTCAGGTGCCCTCGAGTTGGTTCTGAATCATAGCAACCTTACCCTATGAACAACAGTCTAAAGCGTTTGCCTGATGTTCCCTCTGTACCAAACATTGCCTGGTCCTGGGCCACCCTCCCAACCACTGCTACCCCTGGAGCCCATCACTGCAGCCACCGTGTCAATCCATCTTGTAGAGGGGGCTTGTCTTTTTTGGTTGCCTTTCTACTTTACCAAACAGGAGGTCATTTCCCTGGGACTGGTCTTCCCTGAGAACATGTCCAAAGTACCGGAGCTGAAGTCACACCATCCTTGCTTCTCAGGAGCAGTGCGGCTATCCATCTTCCAGCAGAGATTTGTTGCACTTCTTTGCAGACCACTAAGGAGGGTGGAGGCAGGAGAATGAAGGCAGGGGAATGCTTCCTCCCAAGCCAAAATTTAAAATTTGTATTCTAAAAGATAAGTCCACTAAACATTTTACTTGCTTATAGCCTATGCATTCTGTCAGCAACTAGACTGACTTTGGTGCCTGGATAACAAGATTTGATCATTAAAACGGAAGGACTGAGTTGGCAGTCGTGACTGACACCACCCGCCCATGGCTTGTAGCACACAGTGATTTTAAGATCTAAGGAGAAAGAAATATAAAAGGAGAGGGTAGGGAATGAATAAAAGTACTAGGTGAAGAAAATGACTATCTTCTGATCACCTACTCTATGCTAGCTACAGTGCATACCTTTCTGCATCTAATGACACTCTTGTTTTCAGTTGCCTTTGAATCAACATCTCTGGCTCATGACAGCCCTCTTTACAATAGAACAAAATGTTGCTCTGTTCTGAGACATCGTTATGTTTCTTGGTATGTTTGAGTCTCAATATGTATCTTTCGAATACCTTCCAACCTAGGAAACTCAACTTCCCTTTATATAGTGAATACCACTCTGTTGTGACCCGTAGGGCTTCCATTGGTTAATTTTCAGAAGTTAATTTTAGGAAGCCTTTCTTCCTAGTCTGTCTTAGTCCGGGAATGCTGAACATGCCTGTCCACCATGGGTAACCCTCCTACTATTTGAAAAGTGAGTGTCATAATTTCCAGCATCACAACAACCGACGAGCCAGCACAGCACAATCTACTAACAGAAAAACAGTGGATTGCAGTGGAGACAGTCAAAGAGCCCACACACCACTCTGGGAGGTAGAAATCACATGAACAAAATAAGGAAATAGACCCAGAAAGATTACTTCTAGGGTCACAGCGTTTGTGGCAGTGCAGTAGAGTGGTGCTCCTTCAGTGGCAGGAGCTGTGGAGAAGGAAGGAGGCAGACAGGAAAGGTGAGAGCGTGTAAGAAAGGCCACATACAGACACGTCAGCTGAACACTTTCCAGAGGGCCGCTACACTCCAATCCTAGGAGAGTCATCAAATAAGTAGCTCTTTTGAGACCAGGAATGGAGCCATGGTGGTGTAGTGTTTACTTGTTGAGCTGCAATCCACATGGTCAGCAGTTCAAAATCATCGGCTCCATGGGAGCAAAACTGGGTTGTCTACTCCCATAAACAGTTAGGGAACGGTCTCAGAAACCCACAGAGGGTTGCTATGAGTCAGCATTGACTCGATGGCAGTGGGTTTTGAGACCAGGAAGACTGTGGCTGCTCTCCGTGGGCACAGACCCGGACAGCGTATAAGAGAGGGGTCCTGCTGAGGAGCTGGCTGATGTAGCCTATGTGACATTTTGAAGTTTGTCTGGCTCCATGAATCTTTTGTTTGCTGTAAGTTTTCACACCACTGAGTTCTTAGAGGGTTAGTCTACAGTGGAAGTGACTTTTCTGTTACTGTTATCTCTGACTTTATGCAAGAAAGCTTTGTAACCTTTCAGAAAATGTGTGTGTGTGTGGTGTTCAATAAGGATAGAAGATTTGGAATCAGACTCTCATTTTAACTTCTACTTCTGCCACTAATTGCATGATATTGGGCAAGCTATGCAATTTCTCCAAGTTTGAGTTTTCTCAATCATAAAACGAGGATAATAATAGTACTTCCATCACAGGACTAAATGAGGTCATGTATGTAAAACACTTAATGCTCTATCTGGAGTATATACAATGCTCAAGGACATAGTGCCTTTACTCTGTCCCGCTGCTGTGGAGCACATTTCAATGCATAGTGACTCTGTACGGGGCTCCCAAGACTGCAAATCTTTAAAGGATCAGACAGCCTTATCTTTCCCTCAGGGCTTTGAACCACCAACCTTTATTATATTTAGTATGTCCAAATTAAGCAGCTTTTCTTGAATGAGCACTGCATACATAAAAGGCTCTAGACTAGCACCCCATTTGAGGTGGTTATTTGGTCAAACGCACCAAGATTTGCTGGAGTGGCTATGAGTTCCTGTCCTTAGCAGTCTCCATGTAAACTGTGGGGGGAACAGCAGCGAGAAGGAGCCCTGGTGGCACAGTGCGGTACACACGGGACTGCTGAGCTAAGGGACAGCAGTGTGACTCCACCAGCTGCTCCACAGGAGAATGGGGGCCTATCTCCTCTTGTTCAGAGCTACCACTTCTAGAAAGCCTGGAGAGCAGTTCTCCGCTGTCCTATAGGGTCACTGTAAGTCAGATGGCAGTGGGGGTTGTTGTTTGTTTGGCGTGGGGTAAGAGAAAAGATAGCTTAGGTGAGCCCGTAGGGCTGACCTGAAGAGGAAGCAGTACTTACCTGACACGGTTTGAAAGTGCTGAGGGCACACACAGGTTTGATTGGAACTCTGGTCCCCTCATCCAAGCCACTGTTGATACCTCTACCTGTGAAAGTGCCTAACATTGCACTGCAAACATATTTGTTTAGGGCCTCCAAGTCTTTAGGGGCTTCAAAAGATCAAGAAAAAGTTAAGATTTGAGCCATTTACTCTGATATCAGGTTGTAATAGTCCTACAAAATATTTCACGCAATAATTGGGGGACAGGACAGGGTTAGAGAGGACAGATGGCTAAGACTATTGAACCAGTAGAGGCACACAAGAAAATTCTGTTTATGTGAAAACGTTTTTCAGAGTTGGCCCCATAGTTGAGCACTCACAGGGCTAGGAGGGCCTCACCACACCCTTCAGACTCAACTGCCTCTACAGGGAAAGTATTCTCTGTTCACACCTCCTTTTTCTTAGTGTTTCGATGTAGAAAACTTATTTTCATACCTAGTGGTTTCTAGGTAGAGAGAGAAAGTTATCAATAGTATGTAAGATTAAGGATGTGAAAATAGAAGGTTTAAAATCTCAGGTCTTATTTTGTGGTTAATTCTCCCATATACATATAAACAGTGAGTGAATGTTTATAAACAGGAACTAATCGTTTCAGTGATCAACAGTTCCAACCCTCATTCAAACTGATCACTTACACAGAGGCATGTGTGCACACTCATGGGCATGCACTGTTTTCCTTACATGCACGCAACTGCTTAGCATGGAGAGCTGGGAATGTTGTTGAGATCTATCAGACGCATCTTCCCACTCTTGTGCTAAGTCACCTGGACGGCATGCTGAAGAAATAAGGTTGTGAGGCCAGTCCATGAAACCATGGCAGACAATTCTGCAGGGCTGCCAGCAGAGAGGTACAGATAGGAAGGAGAGGGGTGAGACCCTTCTGGCACAAGCACCTTTCTCTTTCTCCAAGCCTTACTCCCCTGGGGAAGCAGGCTGTGGCTTCCCTCATAGAAGCAGCCTTGCCTCCGCCATGGGGCAGTGTGTTAGTGTGGGTACTTTAGAGAAACAAATCCACAGAAACTTTTGTATAAGAGAGAGTTTTATATAAAGGTTAAGTGCATATCAAGAAAACATCCCAACCCAGTGCTGCCCAAGCCCACAAGTCCAACATTAATCAATTAACCCATATATCTAACACCAATCCACAAAGTCCTCCTCCATCTCACAAAGCAGACACAATGATGCCGACTACAGGAGGAAAGCTGAGTCAATGAACGTGTAAGCATCTCAGCGCTGGCAGGGGTTTCCACACGGCTGCTCCAGCACCCAGGGCTGCATCGGGGTAGGTCCATGTGGCTTCTCCTCAGGGAGGTCTTGCAGGAAGTGAGCCTTGCAAGCTAAAGCAGGGAACTGGCCAAGGCAGCTGCACCCTGGTCCAACTAGAAAGCAAGAGACCCAAGAACATGAAAGGCGAGGCTCACTGAGCCATTTATCCCTTGGTCCATCAATTAACCCCACATGTGTTTATTGGCCAGGTTGGCACAATAAACTAACACAGGCAGTTTTAACCATTGTGAAAGAAGAAGCAAAGAGAATTCAGTTAGATTTGGGAATGTTAGATTTCTCCTCTCTGTGAATATAGGTTGCTGCCTTGCTCTGTCCTTGTACATAGAATAGGAGAGAAGACCCTTGATTATATTTACAAATAAGATATGATATGTCTAAAGTGAGACCACTGAGAGTTCAATAGTAGAATTCTTGTCCTCTGTGAAGATCAAGTTCCACTCCTAGTCGATGCACCTCTTGCATAGTCATCATCTGTTTGTGTGCGGAGGCTGTGTTATTATGATGCTGAACACATTTCAGTGGGGCTTCTAACCTAAGACAGATCAGGAAGAAAGGATTTTTGTATTTTTCTGAAAGTCAGCCATTGCAAACCCTATGGATTATTGCACCATGTATCCACTAGCGATCCTGGAGTGGCCACAGGAGCAGGCAACAGTTTGTTTTGTATGGAGTTCTTATACAAAAGTTGGGGGCCAACCCGAAGGTAGATAACAACTACATTCAGGAAGTAAAGCCAGGAGATACAGACTAGGGGTAGGAAATTAGCTAAGAAGTGGGATGGGACTTGCAGTTCATTGATGAGGAGTTTCCAGCTGTTCCCTCCCTTTGAACATCTGCTGAAATTACCTAACAAGCAACACTGGCTTCGATGACAGCGAGCTCCTTGCCCTCATATTACTAGTCCAGGCCATTGAGCTGTCTCTTTTTATGAGCTCATTTGGGATCAGAATGATTCCCGGCATTGTCTAGACTGTGATCAGGTAAAGGACAAAGAACAGCCTCTTGATTTCACTATTTATCCCAAAGCCCCACTGGTTCCTTCTGCGTGACGTTTTTACTCCTGGTTTAGACACATAAATAGGTATTGCCTTTGCCAGCCAATTTGTGAAAATAATAAAACTGTGATCCACCACAGAGAAACTTCTTGAAACATGACTCGATATTTCCCCCCTGTAAATTGTCTGCGAGTTGACAAACTTTCTTGTGTCACCAAAGTACTTTGGATTTCTCAAGAAAAAAAAAGTGCTACCTAGCCATCGATTCAGGGTGGACTCCGAGGAGGACTTAGAACAAGGGATATCATTGTTGATGTCAGATGAATCTTGGCTGGAAGTAGAGAATACAAGATGTTTAATTGCGTTTTATTGACTCTGCAAAAGCTTTCAATTTTGTGTACTATAACAAACTATGGGTAGTATTAAGAATAATAGGAATTCCAGGACATTTCATTGTGTTCATGTAACACCTATTCATGGGTCAAGAGGTAGGTGTGCAAACAGAACAAGGGAATATTGGATGGTTTAAAATCAAGAAAGGTGGGTTTGCATCTTCTCACCATACTTATTCAATCTGTGTGCTGAGCAAATAATCAGAAATGCTGGATTATATGAAGAAGAAAGCTGCATCAGGGTTGAAGGAAGGTTTCTTAACTACCTGTGATATTCAGCTGGCCCAACTTTGCTTGCCGAAAGCAAGGAGGACTTGAAGCACTTGCTGATGAAGATCAAGGATTGCAGCCGTCAGCCTGGATTACAACTCAATGTAAAGAAGACCAAGATCCTCACCACTGAACCAATAGGTAGCATCATGATAAATGGAGAAAAGATGGAAGTTGTCAAGGATATAATCTTTTTTGGATCCACAATCAATTCTCATGGAAGTGGCAATCAAGAGATCAAATGACATATCGCCTTGGGTAAATCTGCTGCACAAGACCTCTTTCAAATGTTGAAAAGCAGAGATATTACTTTGAAGACTAATATGTACCTGACTCAAGCCGTGGTATTTTCAATGGACTCACATGCATGTGAAAGTTGGACATTGACTAAGAATGACCAAAGAAGAATAGGTGCACTTGAATTGTGATGCCGGAGAAGACTATTGAAAGTACCATGGACTTCCAGGAAGACAAACGAATCTGTCTTGGAAGAAGTACAGCCAGAATGCTCCTTAGAAGTGAGAATGGTCAGACTTTGTCTCATGTGCTTTAAGCATGTTATCCAAAGAGGCCAAGCCCTGGAGAAAGACATCATATTCGTAAAGTAGAGGTCATCGAAAAAGAGGAAGATTCTCCAAGAGATGGGTTGACAGAGCAGCTGCAACAATGGGCTCCAACATAAGAACAATTGTGAGGGTGTCGCAGGGTCAGGCGGTGTTTTGTTTTGTTGTATGTAAGCTCACTATGGGTTGGAACTGACTTGACGGCACCTAACAGAGACAACAACCTAGACACAAGGTATCATTATTTCTACCATTACTGTTATTTCACAACACAGGGCCCTCTTAAGATGCAGTAAATGTGGGAATCTAGGTCTCATGATAGTAAAATCTAACACCCCAATTTACAGCAAAAATAATAACACTATGTTTATGCATGCCTTCTTTAATATGAGTCTTACAACCCTCACAAACATTATTTTATTACTCCCTTGGGGTCATAAGGAGATAAATGCTATTGTCCACAGTTTTAAAGTTGGGGAGATGTTGGCAGGCCTGGAAGAACACTGACCTGCAGAGATTATTTGAAACTCTCTCTGGGACAAATTGAAATCCCCTTTCTAGCCAAACAACAGAATCATTGAACACTGACATGAGCTTTGAAGGACAAACAAATGTTGGAAGGGCAGAGGTCTCTGTTGAACTACTATGTGAGGAAGGCCTCCCTTCAGACCCTCTTTGAGATACACAGACCATTCTGGGTGCCAATGAACATCAGTAAGTGCCAAAATGACCAGGTCATCATGGAAATGTGCCCAAACTGAAAGTCAGTCAATCCCATTTCCCAACCAGCCCAACTGCTATGGGTCTTGAGGAGCCTTTGATCTTTGTGCCAGCATTTGTTGTTTGTAGATCAAAACCTTCTTGAATTCAAAGCTAGCTGACTTGCACGGAAGTGTGGTATAATGAGAAGACAATGAGGTTGGAAGTCATGTAGATAGACCTCAGTTTAAATCTCAATTCAATGATAAGGGACAAAGTATCTATCTGCTTCATTGTCCTCTTTGTTAGGATGGAGTAATAATAGTTTCTTTGCAGACTTATGAAAACTATCGCTAACAGTTGTATCACAACAGATGTCATAA
Organism: Echinops telfairi; assembly: GCF_000313985.2. Taxonomy (NCBI): domain Eukaryota; kingdom Metazoa; phylum Chordata; class Mammalia; order Afrosoricida; family Tenrecidae; genus Echinops; species Echinops telfairi. The sequence continues at coordinate 92,453,303 of NW_022111324.1, forward strand.
CACAAGTATGCTAGAGCGAATTCCTACTGGTTGGGTGGGTTGGTGGTGTGCCTCAGGTTGGTAGTTTGAGGTCGACTGTGTGAAAGTACTTATGTCATGGAATGCTGTAAGAAATGCTGTAAGGTGGAGCTCATTTTTCCTCTCCAGAGGGTCAATTAATCAGACACCCCTGCCTAGGAAGCACTCAATAAATATAGCTATTATTAGTAAACTCTGGTAAAACCCATGTCAGTTTGAAGTGTAGAAACAGAATATATTCATTTCACAGAACACCAAGTCGCAGCTTGTTTTACATGAAAAGGGATATTACATCTGTCCAAAATTGATTTCAAGGAAAGAATGTTGCTTCTTGGGGTACATGGAACTTGTTATTTAAATCTATGGCTTTGCTTATTGAACTTGGAGGCATATTTCATAATGCTTCTAGTAACTGAAGTAAGTGTTTGGTTTATATTAATGCACTGGCTAAGGCCCAAACAACAAAAAAGAGTCTTGGAAATAGTTTTTATAACTTCTAATGGAGAAACTACTTGTCAATCAATAAACATCCAACATAGTGATTGAGCCCACAACTAACACAAGAAACATGCGAAATGATTTGTGCTCTGATGAAGCGTCCAGTATGCATGGTAATGGGCAGGGAAGACATATTTCAAGTAATATAAAAAATATATAACTTGTTGTATCCACATTACATGTTATAATTCCTTTGCATATATAAGAAACTGAGGCACAGGGAAGTGAAGTAAACTTTTTCAATTTACACAACGAGTAAGTAGCAAAACTGGGATTTGAATCAGAAATCAATAGCCTTTCAAATAATAATAATTAAGGAACAAAATATGACATTATATTCAGACATAAACAGGCTTCATTTTATATAGATACAATAAAAATAATTTTGTAAGTGAAATCAAAAGGATAATTACACAGTACTATGAAGGACTGTACTCCAATGAATTCACAAACTTGGAAGACATGGATGACTTCTTGGAAAAACAATCCCTTCCCAAATTATCCCCAATAGCCATCAAAGATCTCAACACACCCATATCAGTACAAGAAGTAGACAAGGCGATAAGAGAATTA
>NW_022111324.1:92468526-92469751 GCF_000313985.2 Echinops telfairi
CTCTATCGTTTTCAGTCCTAGACTTTTCAAAGGTAGATTGCCAGACCTTTGTTCTGAGGCACCTATGGAAGGTCTCAAATCTCTAACTTTTTGGTTATCAATGTGTGAACTATTCTAAATTCTTCCAGTCAATCATCCTAGGATCAAATACACATCGAAAGAGTTCTCAGCAGAAGGCATTGCCTTTGACTGGCTTGAATTTGGGACTTGTCTGAGCCCCGAACCCTGCCTATCTGGTAGAGTGCTGGTAAATGCTTTGCACCTAGCTTGCAAAACAAACAAAAGGGAACTTTATTTGCCACTTCCCATGCTGTCAATATTTCCACCATGGCCAATTCTGAGCTACTACCATGATGTCGCTCATGGAGGGTTGGGAAGATGTGCATAGTCAGCTCTTGGGAACTGGCTCTGACACATCTCTGAAACTCATCTAAAGGGGTTTCTAGGATATTGTAACTAGGGAATTCACAGAAAGTGCTGAGTACAGAGCCAGGCACCCACTAACCAATCTCTCCTTGCCCTTCAGAATACTGCTAATACATGCCCTCCTGTGGAGAAAGACTGGGTTTTCTACTCTTGTAAACAAGTTGCAGTCTAGGAAACTCACAAGGGGGTTGCTACCACTCAGCATTGCTCAGTGGCAGTGAGGGTTTTGTTTTTTTGGGTTTTTTTAGGTTTTTGGAGGGTTCTGGGGGAAGCATATTACAAATGGTGTTCAGATAGTATAAGTCTCTCTTCCCTGGATTTTGATAAATTGCTCAGAGTACCTTCTTGGAAATAACTCAAACCCAATACCTGTGCTTCAGGGTGACTAGAAAAGGAGCCATTTGGGAGTCTCCCTGCCTGCCATGGGGTAGCTGTCTCTGCCTTGATAGACATCCAAAACGGAGTCAGCCATCACTACAACACTCACCAACAGTCATTACACAAAATGCCACTTTGCTTTTAGCAAGCTCCTAATGTGCTTGTTCCCTCCCTAAGCAGCAGCTAGGCTGCTGGCCACCTTCAACAAAGGAACAGAGTCACATTGTTCAAAGCAAACAACTCCGGTATCAGTTGGACTGAATACACAATTGTACTTCCACACTTCAATCTCCAAACTCAGCTGGATACAGCCAGTGAAAAGGCTGAGGGCCACGCCACCTTTATCTGCTTTCAAAAGGCTGCTATCAAAAAAGGTTTTTATGTGTGTGATGTTTTTTCTTCCCCCAATTGTTACTAATAT
>NW_022111324.1:92471405-92472306 GCF_000313985.2 Echinops telfairi
ATGATGACTATATAACCCCACTGGATGGGAATGAATAACAGAATTGCAGGTGAATTGATACAGTGAATGGTCAAAAAGATATGTCAATAATACTAATATGTAATATAATAATAAGGGTTCATGGTGGGTATGGGGTAAGGAGGATAATAAAGAGGAGCTAATATCAAAGAGTTCAAGAAGAAAGAAAATGTTTTGAAGCTAATTCTGGTAGCAATTATAAAATTATGCTTGATCTAACTGAATTATGGATTGTTATAATATCTGTAAGAGCTCCCAATAAAATCATAAAGTAAAAAAGTTTTCTTTTCCTCCCTGTTCATTTTTAAGGTCCTTGCTTTAAGATTGTATGGTTTCACATTTTAAAATTCAGTCTTCTCTTCTGTTGCACTTGATAATCACTTTGAATCCTTCTACCATGAAATAGCCTATTACTCTATGAGCACTCCCTCCCCTCTTTCCTGGTCTCCTGCTACAAGGACAGATTGGTAGAGGATATAACCTATGAACAGGACTTTCTGTCACTTAAAGACAAGCAGGACAGATCATTCTCAGTCCTCTGGTAGGTCATGGTGCCAGGTGCTCAGAGAACCTTCTGGAGAACTGCTCCTGTAGGTCACTTGGTTGAGGTCAGGAAGGCACAGGCCCCAGCCACTATGTAACCAGCAGAGTACTGGGGCAGAGGAAATAAGGTGCTGGTGCTTCCGGCCAAGTAGTGAAGACTAGCTGAAACTGAAATGAGATCAGCAGTTAGCAAGCACTGAATGTGTGGTGTAATCACTCCTACATATTTAAAACTTTTTTGGCAAACACCTCATTAGAAATTGTTTAGAGTTCCCTGGAGACTTCTAGCAAGGATGCTATGGGCAAGTGCTGACACCATCAGTGTGGAGCTTGAAGGCAG
>NW_022111324.1:92474473-92489465 GCF_000313985.2 Echinops telfairi
ACCCCCCCAATAAAATGATTCATTAAACAAGGAGATATCATTACTCTTTCATTTGGAAACATTATAAATAATCCCCATGGGGTGTATGGTAGTTCTATTGATAGTATCATAAATTTAGCCAATTTAATGAATTTCAAGTACTGTTTAGAAAAGGGAATTGTGCCTGAATTGGACAGCTTTTTAGACAAAAATACCTGGATTGTTGGCCTGTCGGATCAAAAACTCAAGTGACTGTACACTATTTGCACAAACAATGAGGGTTTAAGATCGGGAAAAAATTTCAGTAATAGTCAATCACAAAGGCAAAACCATGCTTGCTAGACTAAATCACATCATAAAAAAGCAAAGAGAGCATGAAAATAGAAAATATGTGGTACTCCCAAGCTGGCATTCATTGTGCATACTCTAAGAAATCTGAACCAAAGTCCAACAACCTCCAACTCCATAACCTTGGCATAGCAGTCATTGCCTTCTTTTCACACTCGCATATTTCAGCCTCAAGGCCAAAGAAGTATTCCAGTTCCTAAGATCTGCCACAGGTGAGTTTAAGGTAAAGTCTACTTCAATTAGTGGGGTTCCCAAAGTGGCGCCTTCTTGTGTGGCCTATGAACGATGTTGTCCACCTAGAAAGGACAGAGCCTAAAGTCCTGGTTGTTTATACCATGAGGCCTGGTTCCCCAAGGACTAGATAGAAACGCGGTCAAAAGTAACCAATTAGGAACATAATACTGGGCAAATTTCCCCCCACCCCTTATGAAGATTCCCGGTGGAGTAGTAGTTACATGTTGGGCTTCCAACCACAAGGTCAGCTGTTCAAAACTACCAGCTGTTCTTTGAGAGAAATATTAGGCTCTCTACTCCTGTGGAATTATGGTCTCAGAAATTCACAGGGAAAGTTCTACCCTGTTGTACAGGTCACTATGAGTCAGAATCAACTCAAAGGCATTATTTGGCTTTTATTATGCCCTTGGGGGTCTATGTTAAACGTTTTTCCCAATGGAGGTGGCCTCACCTGGTTTGTCCACCAACTGAGGTATGACAAACTTCTCAAAAGACATACTTTTCTGACCCCTCACCTCTGGACTTGAATTTCTATTAAAACTCACTGAATACCCTTGTAGGAATGTCTGTCAATTTATGGTGAATATATAACACTGCTACAGAGAAGGAACTAATTGGCCTTCTCCTTCTCCCCTCAATATGAGAAACTGACCCCAGCAAAGGTGAGGCCTCCTTGCTGAGGTGGTTATTAACATGTACATATAAAGGCTATATATGGATCCTGGGCATTAGGCAGGCATGCTACCTTGTTGCTTGGGAGAGCAGATTAGATTACATGACCTGAGAATAGATGCCTGCCTTTGTTACTTTCTCATTTAATTTGTTTTGATCCTTTGGGAAAAATCAGTTGTGATTTGGTGGGTGCATTTATTTCTGTTCCACTGGTCTATGCATTTATCGTTGTACTAGCTCCACAGAGTTTTGACTACTGTGGTTGTGCAATAGGTTTTGAGGTCAGGTAGTATAAGGCCTCCTACATTATTCTACTTTCAAGGGAATTCTTTGCTTATCCTAGATCTCTTTATTCTCCATATGAAGTTGGTAATTCATTTTTTATCATTTTATTGGGAGCTTTTACAGATATTATAACAATCCACAATTCAATTAAATCAAACATAATTGCTGCCACTATTAGTTTCAAAATATTTTTTCTTCTTGAACTCTTTGATAACAGCCCCCCTTTATCCCCTTCCTCCACCACTCTCCCCAACAAGAACCGTTATTATTATATTATATATTATTATTATTTTGCTGTCTCTTACACAATCCAATGTATCCATTCACTTCCTGGAAGAATGAAGTTGGAATTGCATCAGAATTGCTTTGTATTAATAGATTGATTTCAGTAATATTGACATTTACAATATTGTCTTCCTATCCATGAACATGGGATATTCTTTCTTTGTTGCTATGTCTCTTGTAATAGTTTGCTTTGTACAGGTCTTTTGTCTCTTTGCAAGGGGGTGTGGTCACACAGGATGAAGAAATAGGAGAGAACCAGAGAAAAAGAATAGAAAGCATTAAAATAGACTTTAAGAAAGAACACCAAAACCAAAGGAAAAAATAAAACCACACTTCGTTGTGGATTCCTGCTCCTTTCACCATGTGATTTTGTGTATGTGTCCACCATACACAAAGAAAGGGGTTCCCTGGGGAGGGGTTTCTGAGAAGAAAGCAAAAAAGAAGGGAAACATGAAGAAAAAGTTTCCTTCAGCAGTGAGGATATCAGCACCAATCTTCCCCTGAGGTCTGCTATCCACCTAGGGTCCTCAGAAGCCAGTGATATATGAGGCTTGGTTGAACTAGCCTATCTATTTTTAAATCAACTTAATTGAGGTACAATTTATATAAAATAATATTTTCAGCATTTAAGTGTACAGATGGATAGCAAATGTTTCCATTTATGTAAGCACCACCCCAGTCAGGAAATAGAACATCTCCAACACTCCAGAAAGTTCCTACTTGGTTTTTGCCTTCCTCATCCCCTCTTTCCACCTTCACATAACCCAGGCAAGTACTGACGTTATTTCTATCAACATAGTTCAGTTTTTCCTCTAGTCTTGGTGGTGCTGTACAGGAAGCAAGGTCATCAGTTCAAATCCATCAGCAGCACATCAAGAGCAAGATGAGCTTGTCTCCTCCTGTAAAGGTTTACAAAGCCTCCGAAACCCCATACACAGTAAAATGTCAAACGAAGGCAATTATACGGTACGTCGTTGTTCATGTCTGGATTCTTTTGTGCAATAGAATGCCTTTGAGATTCATCAATGCAGAATGTCAGTAATTGGTTTATTTTTATTGATGGTAACATGAAAAGAAATAATTCCCTGTAAAGTCAACCCAGATTCATGGCAAGCTCCCAACTGTCAGAGTAGAACTGTGTTCCTAAGGCTTTTCAGTGGCTGATTTGGGGGAAGCAGAGTGATAGGTCCCTCTTTTGAGGTGCCTTTGGGTGGTTTGGAATTTAACATCTTTTGGACTGTAGCTGTGTGTGTTAGCTGTTTGCACCATTGGAGATTCCAATGAGGAGTGTTAACGTGATTTGAGCAGGCTTAATCAGGATAGGGGTCTGATGCCGTCTTTTCCTGTGATTCTACATCTTCATTGTGAATCATTAAGCTTTTTGCCAGCATAGACATCAGTCCTTCTCCAGTCACTGGGACCATATCAGGAAGGTGGTTATCTCCATTGAGAACTGGGAGGGATCCAGGGGCCTGAAGAGGTTTGGTACTTTTACCTCATTGCCTCTGCAGGACCAGACACTATTGTTCCACATTCTCCTTGCCTCCTTTCCTGGGACTAAAGCTGCTTTTGTTGCCTGCTCACTGTGATGGTCCAGGAAAGACAGACCCAAAGCAGGCTGTGCACTGTAATCTCAATATAAACTGGGGACACAGAGGATTTTAAGGGAAGTGTGGTCCACAGAAGTCACTTATATCATCATGTTGCCTCAGATGATGCTGAGCTGGTGAGCATCCATGAGAAACCACTGCTACAAGAGCAGAGTTCTGCTTGGAACTTTGGAACACCTGGAACTCTTTCCCAGATCAGACCAAAGAATGTATTTATACCTAATCTTGTCTAAGGCACTCTGTTACGTGCTTGACTGTATCATCTACTACGATAGTACCTCTATTGATATACCACCTGCTTCCTCCTTAATCAATGGCAACCTGACTTCCAAAAGGTCAATCAATCACCAAATAACCGATGATCCCAATACACATCATTCTTCTTCACTTTGCATAGTCACTCTCCCCTTGAAATGTGTACATATTGTGAAATGAATCTACAAATAAGTCTTTTCTCAATAGGACTCGTTGTCGTTGCTATTATTGTCTAACACATTTCAACTTAGAATGGCCCCATGCACAACAGAACAAGAGACTTGTGCCACTTTCATCATTGTTGCTGTGTTGAGCCCATTATTTGAGTCACTATGTCAATCCACCTCACGGAGCGTCTGCTCTTTTACTGGCCCTCTACTTTACCAAACACCATGACCTCTACAGAAACTGGTCCCTTCTGACGATATGTCTAAAATAAATGAGACACAGTCTCACCAACCTTCCCTCTCAGGAACGTTTTGATTATATTTATTCCAAGACACATTTATGCATTCTGTTCGCAGTCCACATTCAAGATTCTTCACCAACACCATCATTCCAATGCATCAAGTTCTCTTCAGTCTTCCACATTAATTGCCTGGCTTTTGCACGTACAGGAAAAAATTTAAAATACCATGGCTTGGGTCAGGCACACCTAGTCCCCAAGGTGACATTTTTGCATTTTAACACTTTAGAGTGGTTTTTATTTTTGCAGCAGATTTACCCAATATAATACATCATTTGATTTCTTGACAGCTGGTTCCATAGGCATTAATTGTGGATCCAAGAAAAATTCAATACTTGTCCATGTACCATGGTCCAATTTCTTTCTGTTGAGTTGTATTCCTTATAACAGCCTTGGATCTCCCTCAGTACATTTTCAAGTCCTCTTCACAGTCAGCAGGTTGTTCACGAATCTTCCTCCAATCCTTCTACATCTTTTATAATTCAGTAACGTGCATTATTTGTTCAGTGTACAGACTGAATACATTTGGTGAAAAGATACAACCCTGACACACACTATTCCTGATTTAAAATCATGCAGTCTTTTTGATACATACATAATTTCTCTCTTTCAGCAGCCAGGCAGTCAACAGATAATGGCTGCCCTTGGTCATTAATAGGAAAATGGAGGACTATTGAACGAGGGGCCAGCTGCCTGCCTATCACTGTTGAGGGTGCAGGTATAAAGAGGTTGGCATCTCATTTCCCGCTGCCCAGGCAGAAGAGGGTAACAGTCATCTTTGGCTATCATGTCGTCTGGTTCATTTTCTCCTTGACCAAGTTGACATAAGTTCTACATCTGAAAGTCAAATAAAAATGAAATCTTACATGTAAACATGACCCTTCAATACTCACTTGTAAAAGGAGTCCTCTCTCTCATCCACATGCCATTCTTGCTTGGAGTACTCTTGGGCTCTAAGCTGTGAATAGTTGCTGTAGATAGAAAAAAGTGTTTGCTTTGGAATTCAATGAACTGTCAGGATGAGTCACTCCTTCTTGGCAAATATGCATGGGGGATTCAAGCTTCCAAGATTGATGGTGATTGATAATCTTCTGGCAGGCTAAGATTGAAGCCTCCGAAGCCTCCTCTCACCCCCACCCACTTTTACATGAAAATATAATAAAGTGTCAGTGAGAGAGTGTGTGAGTACACGAGAGATGCTGTCAAAGGAATTCGTCTATATATATTTCTTTTATATTTGTAACTTTCACTGGGTTCTAAGCTACCAACTAGCGGAGCCTATGCACAATATTTCTTCTCTCCCGGTTTGTGTCCAAATCAGTGCTTCAAGGGAGAAGAATGAAGACTAGTGAGTACCCCATGTTAGTGGTTGTCAGTTACTTTGGGGTACACCCTCAACTCAAGGGACCCCACAGTGGAAAATGCTGCCAACCCCAGACCCGTACAATTTCCACTGGGCACTTTTCAGAAGTATGTCTCTAGACCTTACTAGCATGGAAACGTCATTGAAATCTGCTTACCTTCAGAGCAACACACATTTTGACTATATTGGGGGTGGCTGACCATGAAGGCACCCACTTAATAAGGGGAAACCAAACTAAACTCACTGCCAACGAGGTGATGCTGACTCATAGGAGGTAGGATTTAGTTTCTCAAATGCTGTTGGAAGTATCTGCTCTCAATAAGGGTCAGGTGGCATCATTTTCAAAACTTATGTGTCATTGCTACCACACCATGGGCCTGCAAAGGGTGCAGGAATGATTTTCCATTCTATACAATAGTTCTCTGTCTCCCTTTCTCTACACACAAACACACACACCCAAGTAAAATAGCATTGCCAGTAGGGTTCCCGTTCACACAGGCACCAATTTATCCCAAGCAATTTGCGTTTAAGCATGCTTCTGTAATCAATGCATCTGCAGATGAGGTCTCTCAGTAAAACACTGCCTGAATCTCACTAAGGCACCTTCAGAGAAACGTCCATTCAATAAAGGCTTCGGAAGGTATCTGCGGGGCCAGTTAAAACCAAAGCAAAGACATCAGTGAAGAAGGCTACGGCAAATGTTCTTTAGATTCCAAAGGGGTAATCTTGAGAGATTTTCTCAAAGGACACAGGACAATCATAGCTCTTACAAAGAAGATGCTTGATAAAAATTGAATAGTGTATTTGGAGAGAAATAGGCCAGGAAAATTGCACGGAGGAAATTATTTTCCATTACAGTTCACCTGCTTCTTCTTTGAGGGTAGCAAGGACTTGCCTAGGAGAATTGTGTTGGTAAATGAGTTCGTTAATTGTGCCAACCTGGCCGATAATCACATGTGGGGCTAATTGAAAGGCAGAGGGATAAATGGGTGGTGAGCCTCACCTTTCTAGTCCTCGGGTCTCTTGCTTTGTGGTCGCACTAGGCTGCAGCTGTGTTAGCAGCTTCCTGCTCCAGCTTGCAAGATTGACTTCCTACAAGACATCCCCAAGGAGAAGCTACATGGACCTATCCCAATGCAGCCCTGGGTGCTGAAGCAGCCATGTGGCGACCCCTGCCAGTGCTGAGATGCTTGTTCGTTCACTGACTCAGCTTTCCTCCTGCAGTCGGCATCATTGCCTCTGTTTTGTGAGGTGGAGGACTTTGTGGACTGGTGTTGGGTAAATGGGTTAATGTTGGACTTGTGGGCTTGGGCAGCATTGGGTTGGGATGTTTTCGTGATGCACATTTTCTTTACATAAAACTCTCTTATACATGAGTTGCTGTGGATTTGTTTCTCCAAAGTACCCAGACTAATACAGTAAACTATCCCATCTGCTCGACAGCCTGCCCCTCAGGCTTCTTTTTGTTTCCCAACTTCAAAGAACTTCTAGAAGTTTAAAAGGAGCATGATTTGACTCCCCCAGGATGCTAAGCTATGGTATAAACTGAAGAGTGTAGAATTCTTTGGGGGCAGGGCTCTCCAAAGACCTCCAAACTCACTGCTATTGAGTCTATACCAACTCATAGTTAAAGATACACTGTCTTGAGAAATGTATAGATTTAGATGGAGGATAAGTTGATAAATGTAAATGTAAAATGTAAAATGATAAATGTAAAACAATAGCTTTACATTTTGTAATTTTTTGTTTTATAAAGGTTTCTATTTTTTGGTAGCAATACTTTTTGAGTGACCTTCACATTCAGTCAACCTTGGTTAGTATGACAGAAAGTATTCCTCACCTATTGCCCCAGACATTTGGATGGGTCAGGCTTCAGTAGGTTGGCTTTGGATGGGTCAGGCTTCAGCAGATTGACTTTGCTGTTTGCATTATTTGTTAGTTTTCCCAAGCCTCAAAATTCATGTTTTCCCCTGGAATCCTCTGCTCCTCATCTCAGAGAAGGGAAAAGAAATATTTTAGTGACCAAAAGTAGATAAATTAACCAAGAGCCTATTAGACTTAAAATTCTTTTAACAATTTGAGATGCATATAAGAAGAAAAATTCAATGTAAATTTGTCCACCACCCTTAAAGGGAAGGTGTGGAAATGCCTGATGGTAGGAATCAAAGTCATGAGAGACAAATAAGCAGATGGACAGTGTTCAGGGGGCCAAAGGGATGAAATAAGAGACTTTCCAAGCACATGAGAAATGCCAGATGGGAAAGCATTGGTCCCTTTATTCACACATTTTGTAAGCCTTAAGTAGAGATGAAATGACATCAAGGAGATGACGTCTGTACTGTGTCCTGATCCAAATTAGAAGTCAGATATCACTGGTCTAAAATTGCAGACATTTCAGGCTGGGTCCGTTTTATATCAGGATTTCCCAGGGCAATGCACCCTGACTTGGGGTGTTTTTTGGCTTTCTTTGCTTTCTTCCCCTCTATCTCTCACTACTAAACCCAACCTAGGGGTATTGCTTTCCAGCTGCACAACGAGCAAACTCCAAGCCCTTAAAATAAGATTAAGGGGAAACTGCTTTTGTGCATCCCTCTCAGACCCATCCTCCGTACAGGCAAGAAGTCAAAGCAAACGAGCATTGTTTTGAGAAAGAAAAAATTAAGACAGCAGCTTCCCTGTCTGCCATTTCACCAGTGCCCGGGGAAGGGGAGGGTGGCGGCGCTGTGCCCAGAAGATGACGTGAGACTCGTGCTCTATTGCGTCTGACAGAGACAGAAAAGTGGGGCCACCGGGAGCGGGGGAAGGACTCAGATCCATGCCCCCTTTTTAGATATGAGCGTGGAGTAGATTCTTTGTGGGTCATGCAAAGCGTGGAACGCATCTTTCCTTTACCCTCTGGCAAAAGCCTTCATGGGAAATGGCAATTCCACCCTGTTTCACAATGTTTCCTCAGTTAATTAACCATTTTGAGAACCTCCTGCATACGGGTCTATCAGCTTTCAGTCATGGAAGTGAAGTTGGAAGGGTCCATCCTTGCTTTTTAGGGACTCACATTTTGATGCAGAATCGGATATGCAAGCAGATCATTATGGTAGTATGCAATTCATATTTGTGCAATGACGATCAAATGGAACCGTTTTATTGGTTTCCAACTATGGCAGCAAAGTGACTATGTCGCATGACATTAGCTGTTCAAGGTGAAAAAGTCTTGCTTTTGTTTCGGTGGGCTCACACATCATCTCCCAGGTCTCTAACCAGATGCTATGCGCTTCAACGCATGGTGACCGCCCATGTGTGTCAGAGCAGCACTGGGCTCCACAGGCTTTTCGATGGCTGGTATGTCAAAGTAAGATCATCAGACCTTTTTTCCAATGTGCTTCTTGGTGGACTTGTACCTCCAAGCTTTTGCACCACCTAGTGACTCTCAAACAAAACCTAACTCACTGCCATTAAGTCGATGCCCACACACAGTGACCCTATAGGACAGGATAGAACTGCCCCTAGGGGTTCCTGAGAGGGTAAATCTTTATGGAAGTAGAAAACCTCATCTTTATCCCATGGGGTGGCTGGTGTTTTGAACTGCTGACCTTGGGGAATCGTAGGCCAAAGCGTAATAAGCCTGTGCCACTAGGGATCCTAGTCCCTAGTGATTCTCAAAGCACTAAAACCCCCTTTTGTGTGTTAAGCTGGAGCCTAGAGGGAGACCACGACCAAGTACAGCTGGAGCTCCTGCTATGATATGTGTGAAAGGGCCAAGATGAAGTAATAGGCACTGTTTTCGTTTGTTTGTTTGTTTGTTTGTTAACCTTAATCCAGAAAAGATTGCCAATGCCTACAAGGGTTCAGCCTGTCCTTGTTTAACTTGTTACATACAGACCCCCAGCACTTTAGCATAAAGGCTGTTGGTGATAATGATTCGTTTTTATAAACAGAATCAAGATCCCAAGAGAGATCAACAGATTAGGGTGCCAAGCTGTCTGGGGCAGGTTCCATGACACGGCCTCTTCTTTGCTCCACAAGGCTTAGCACATTGCTTAGCATATAAATTGTCTCACCTTTGCCTCCCTGAGAAGTGCAATTCTTGGCATTTCATGTGAACTTCCTGAACTTTTGACACAACAGAGCTGTTGCCGTTTAGTGTCCATGTCTCGGTGATTATTTCATATTTGAAATATCACAACCCTAACTAAGTGATTCCCAAGCTCTGAATTAAAGATCTTCATTTCTGTATATCACAACAGATCGATCAGAAGACCCCTGGGAAGTGCTCAATGTGAGAAGAGGGTACAGCAGGTGCAGACTGGTTTTAAAATGAAGAGCACTGATGGTTGGATGATAACTCTACCCTTTGTGAGTGTTGTGTAGAGAAGAAATTTGACAGTACATTTAAGTAACTTTGGTGTGTAGCAGCTAGAACAACCCTACTGTCATCTCATCATAATTCAGAAGAACTACTACTAACTCGTTGGTCATGTGATTAACTATTCAATCCTGAGAGCATTGATACGATGTGAACTTAAGTCTGTTTCAGGATTTATCTATGAGATTTGAATTCCCCATTCAGATAAAGCACTTCATTCATACTTACAGTATTTTTAACACCTACAATGTCTTTGCATGTATCCAACCAGTCTTTGATTATCTAGAACAAAAATTATTAAACCTAGACCAGCTTGCTTTCATGGGTCAGAATTTCTTCCCTTCTTTACTTCTGCCTACCCGCTTCCATTTCTATTATACTGAATACCATGGCACTAAATCAATGATGCAGCTCATGAGAAACTGTAAAAATGTTGTGGCAGAGGACTCTGACCTCCATTAACTCGACAAGAATCAAGATCAACAGTCCAAGGCAGAGGTCAGACGTACCTCCTCTTTTTGTCCTTTTTATAAGTTCTAAAACTAACTCTCCCTCCCACAGCACTCTAAATATCTACTGGGTTCAATAATTCTTTGCAATGGTCACATAAATTTTAGATGATACAGAGTTTATTAAGGATGTAACAGGTTACAATTCAGGATCTGGAATAAATCAGGATTCCTTTCTTCAGTTAAGATTGCCTCTTCTCAGACCTTCCCACAAGCAAGCCTCTCTTTGACCTTTTACCCCATTGATCCCTTGGTCCCACCTCTGCTTAAGCAAGTGCTACAAAACTCTTTCACCTCTGCCAATAAGTGCTCAGAGGTAGCCTACTCCACCAGTAAGTCTTGGCCAGTAGGTGCTCACTCTCTCCTTTCTTACTCAACAAGCCTAGCCCCATCTACAGATGCCCAGAGGTACCCTATTCCACCGGCAAGGCTTCAGCACTCTCTTGTTTCATGGGCCAGTGACTCTGGCTCTTTCGAGTGCTTAGAGGTACCCCACTCTGCCAGCAAGTTTCTTGCCTCCGGTGCTCATCTTTCTTACCCCTTGGATGAGGAGGCCCAGAGCACTAACTCTGGTGCTGGTATTGCTACTTTTCACCTCTTTTGCCGTCTCCAGTGGTATAGCTCTTTCTGTCTCCTGGGTCTAGATGTTTCTCAGAGCAGGGATCCTGAGTCAACAAGATGTGCTCCAATCCCAGTTCTTCTTTCTTGATGGTATTTACGGCATCTCTCTCGGCCAGCTTCTTTTAATTCTCTGCCACCTTTTATCTCTTATAATTTAAAAAGTATGACTTGAGTAAGGGTGGTGACTTGAGGACTTCCCACTCAAATCTTGTCCATTAATATAACAACTATAATTTAATTCTCATTAACATATCATAGTACTGCCTCATTAACATATAGAGGTCAGCATTTATAGGCACACTTAGTAGAGCATAATTACGTCAGATTAGAAAATGGAGGACAATCACACAATATTGGGAATCTGGGTCTAGCCAGATTGACACATAACCCCCACCGTCAAATACACCTGATTTGAACAGTTCCATCCAATCATTGTGTGGGAGTCACAAAGAGCCATACAAGTACTTCACTGCACTGCAGACAGAAAAACAAAAAACAAACCATTGAGTCCATTCTGACTCATGATGACCTTTTGGATGCAGAGCAGAACTGCCCTCCACAGAGTTTTCAATGACTGACTTTTCTGGGGTAGATTGCCAGAGCTTTCTTCTGAGGTGCCTGTGCATAGACTCAAACCTCCTACTTACATTTTTTTGACACACATGGTGTCACTGTGAGATGAAATGGTTTATTTAAATATACTTATTTAAAGGTGTTCTAAAAGATTTCCCAAACTCCAAATATGCCCAATAGCTTTCTTGACATCTCCACTAAGCTAATAGACAACTCAAACACAACATGTCCAGAATTGGACTCTTCATTGCCCTCCTTTCTTCCCCACACACTACAACCTGCTCTACCTTAGCCTTCTTCACCTCAGTTAATGATTGTGTTGTTGTTGGTAGGTACCATCAAGTCAGTTCCAACTCACAGTGACCCTATGTACAACAAAATGAAAGACCTGCAGTCTTGTGCTGTCCTCACAATTGTTGTGTGAGTCCATTGTTGCAGCTACTCTGCCAATATACCTTGCTGAGCATCTTCCTCTGTTTTGTTGCCGCTCTACTTTCCCAAACATGATGTCCTTTTCCAGAGTTGGATCGCTCCTGCTGACGTTTATCATAATGTTACCTATGGGTCCAGTTGTGAGGATTTTTGTTTTCTTTACGTTGAATTGTAATCCATATTAAAGGCTACAATCCTTGATTATCAGCAAGTGTGCAAGTCTTTCTAACTTTCAGCAAGCATGGTGTGTCACCTGCATATCAAAGCTTGCTCATAAGCCTTCCTCCAATTCTGATGGTGCATTCTTCTTCCGACAGTCCAGAGTCTGATTCTTTGCTCTGCACACAGATTGAACAAGAGTGATGAGAGGATATAACACTTATGCTCACCTTTCTTGATTTTAGACTATGCAATATTCTCTTTTCTGTTCCCACAACTGCCTCTTGGTCCATGTTAAGGTTTGGCATGAGCGCTATGAAGCGTTCTGGAATTCTCATTCTTCTCAGTGCTTTCTATAGTTTGTTCTGATCCACTCAGTCAAATGCCTTTGCCTAGTAAATAAAACACAAGTAAACTTCCTTCTAGTTTTCTCTGTTTTGAGCCAAGATCCATCTGATGTCAGCAATGATATTCCTTGTTCCATGCCCTCTCCTGAATCCAGTCTGAATTTCTGGCAGCCCACTGTCAATTTGATTTAGCTACTGTATGATTAAGGGCAAGTTTCAGAGTCTCTTTTAACAGCCACTTTGATCTTTTATTTCACACATATCTTTTTAATGACCTTTTGATTTCTTCATGTATCATGTTCCTGCTATCATCCCATAGCTCATCAAGTCTTCTGTCATTAGCATTCAGTGTGTCAAATATGTTCTTGAAATTTAGGTGAGATAGATTCAGGGGTTGTATTTTTTTTTCTAATGAACTTGTTTTAATTTTCCTCAGCTTCATCCTGAATTTGCATATGAAATATCGACAGTCTGTTTCATAGTTGATCCCTCATTTGGTTTTAGCTGCTGATATTGAGTTCTACATTGTCTCTTCCCACAAATGTAGTTCAATTTGATTTCATCTGGAAAAGTCCACATAGACAAAAGTAACACCTTTTGTGGTGTTTAAAAAAATACATTTGCAATGAAAAGACATTTGTCTTGCAAAATTCTATCATCAGCAAGGCCATGGTTTTCAACTACCATTCCTTCCTCTTTATTTCCAACTCTGACATTCCAGTGCCAATAATTATCAATGAGTTTTGATTGCATGTCTGATCAATTTCAGACTGAAAAATCTGGTAGAATTCTTCAATGTCTGCATCACTAGCTTTCACGGTTGGTACATACATTTGAATAATAGTTGCATTTATTGTATTTCTTCATATGGGGATAGATATCCTATCAGACAGCAGTGTACTTCAAGATATATCTGGAAATGGTTGTTCCAACAATTAATACAACACCATCTTCTTGAATCTGTCATTCCCAGCATAGTAGTAAACTATAATTTTCTGATTATAAATGGCCAATCCCAGTTCATTTTAGTTAGCTAACATCTAGGGTATTGATCTTTATGTGGTCCATTTCATTTTTAACAACTTCAAATTTTCCTAGATTCATACTTTGTACTTTCCAAGTTGCAATTATGAATAGATATTTATACAGTGAACCCTCGTTTATCGCGGCTAATCGGTTCTAGACCCTACCGTGATAAATGAAATTCCGCGAAGTAGGATTCCTTATTTGTAAACCAAATATTTTCGTAGTTAGAGCATAGAGGACATGAAAAAACACCCTTTAGTCACCATTACACTCGTATTACCAAATTTATTAAACGAAAAAGGGAAAATACAGTAAAACATTTTGGACGTTACAATTATCATTTATTATTTATTATATTATTTATGGCATCAAGCGTGTACAGTATGAGCCAATCAGTGGCAGTAATGACAGAGCATGCGCTGTTACACAAAAACCGCGATAGAGTGAAGCCGCGGAAGTCGAAGCGCGAAGTGGCGAGGGTTCACTGTAGTTGTTCCTTCTCCGTTTCAGTTGTGCCTCATCAGCGAATGAAGCTCCTGAAGGCTTTGCTCCCACAGACATTACTCCATTCAAGTCATTACAGCTGACTCTACTTTAAGAAGCTAGATCTCCCTTTAGTCATAGTTTGAGTGCCTTCCAAACTGAAGGATTCATCTTCCTGACACTATATCTGACAATGTTCTGTTGCTATTCATGAGGTTTTCAGTATCTGATAATATTTAAATGCTAGTCATAAGATTTTCAGTGACTAATTCTTCTGAACTGGACAGCCTATATCTTCTTCAGTCTATTCTTAGTCTGGAAGCTCTGATGAAACTTGTTCCCTGGGAGTGACCCTGCTGGTGTTTGAAAATACCAGTCACATTGCTTCCAGCATCACAGCAATACCCAAGCCACCACAGTACAGCAAACTGACAGAAAAGTGGTGGCAACTAATGGTAAGTAACTACTTCTAGTTGTTCAGGCCCAGTGATTGGAGTCATCTCAGCTAGTCTGTTTCTCTCATGCTTATGAGGTTAAATTATGTATCCACTTGGTTAAGCTATGGTGCCCAGTTGTTGGAGTAACTAGTTTAGATGTTGCTATGAAGGTATTTTTGTTGATGTGATTAACACAAACTTGTTAATCACATCAACTTTCATCAGCGTTTGCCGATGAAAAGCAAGGATTGCAGCCTTCGGTGTGGATTACAACTTCATGTAAAGAAGGCCAAAGTCCTCACAACTGGACCAGTAGGGAACATCGTGATAACTGGAGAAAAGACTGAAGTTGTCAAGGATTTTGTCTTGCTTGCATCCAGAGCCAATACTCATGGAAGCAGCAATCAAGAGATCAAAGGACACATTATATTGGGTAAATCTGCTGCAAGAGACCTCTTTAAAGTGTTGAAAAGGAAGGCTGTTACGTTTAGGACTAAGATGCAGCTGACCCAAGGCATGGTGTTTTCTTTTTCTTAATCATTTTATTG
>NW_022111324.1:92491472-92496047 GCF_000313985.2 Echinops telfairi
ACAAACAATACCCTCCCCTTGGCTGGGACAGTGCCCTATTCCTCCACATTTCTGCCACACATCTCTTTTTTTGCCCTTTCCTCACCCCCACCTCCTTTTTAGTTGGCTACCATATGTACGTACCCCTGGATTTGGTCTGGCCCCTGCCATACTACCTGGACCTCACCCCTGGAGTGTTTATATACAGTAGCTTTTTCTCTGTGTCCCTTTTGCATTTTTCTTTTCTTTTTTATAAACTTACCTCAGCGGACTCATGTTGTACTTGTTCTTTTGTGCTTGGCTTACTTCACTTAGCATAATTTCCTCCAGTTCTTCCCATGAGGTGATATGCGTCATATATTCATCACTGCTCTTTTAGCAATGCATAGTACTCCATTACATGTATGTACCACAGTTTTTTAATCCATTCGTCTGTTGATGGAAATTTGGGTTGTTTCCAACTCCTTGCGATTGTAAGGCATGATATTTTCCATCATGTGAAAGTTGGACATTGAATAAGGAAGACCCAAGAAGAATGAATGCATTTGAATGACGGTGCTGGTGAGGGATGTTGGAGGTACCATGGACTGCCAAAAGAACAAATGTGTCTTGAAAGAAGTAAAACCAGAACGGTCCTGAGAGGCAAGGATAGTGAGACTTCGCGTCATGTACTTTGGACATGTTTTTAGGAAAGACCTGACCCTGGAGAAGGAAAAGCAGTGGGGAAGTGAAACCGAGGAAGGCCTTTGACCAGATAGACTGCCACAGGGGTCTCATGGATGAGCTCATCCGGAAGAACAACCGTGAGGATGCCAGGGCCGGACGTGTTTCAGTCTGTTGTACATTGGGTTACATTGCATCCGAACTGACTTGACAACACCCAACAAACCTTGATAATGTGGTTGGTAGGATTGATCCAATTAGTTGGAGACCTTAGGAACAAAAACCAAGGTTTCAGAGAGGAACAGGATTCTGCCTCTAACTATACCATAAATGTCCTGTTGGCATTTTCACCCCATGACTTGAGATATGGACTTGGAACTTAAGATTGCTTGGGTTCTGGTTTGTCTGGCTTTAAGATTTTGGACTTGCAGGTCTTGTAAATGCACAGGCCCAATAAAAAAAAAAAAGATCATCACCCCCCAACAAATCGGACATGCTAACCCCCATAGGGCCTTTGCCCTAGCAGGTTTGGGGGGGGGGGTTGTTTTTGTTTTTGCCTGTAAATCTCTTCTGCCTGTGTGGAACCAACTGAGCCCCTTATCTGCGAATGTTGAATACAGAGCAACCTACCTGTGGTGTGGCCCCATCTGCCTTGCCCCAGGATTCCTGACTCTTCGTTTATGCTTTCTTCTTTTTCCCAAAGCACCCTCCCTTACCTTCCAACCTCCTATGAGTGCTAGAATCTTTGTCTGTGGTTCTACATATGGATTCCTCACACCTAGAACACTGCTTGGGGCTCAATATGTAAGTCAATAACATATCTATGATTGGTGTTGAAAAGCGCCCAGGTTTAGATTATGTAGCTCAGGGTTTGAAATGGACTCTTATTATTTAGTAGTTGTAGGGTCTTGAGTAAATGACTTTAACTTTTTGAGCCCAAAACATAAAGTAGACAAGAAATGACAATTCTTTCTCTCTCTCTCTCTCTCTCTCTCTCTCTCACTGTCATTGAGTCGATACTGACCCATAGCAGCCCTATAGGACAGGGTAGTACTGTCTCTGTGGGTCTCTGGTGCTGTAGCTCTTTACAGAAGAAAGGGCAGTTAGTGGTGCTGCTACCACTGGTGCATCTCCAACACCTGCTAGAATACAGCATTGACCTCTGAGAACATGTTTTTTAAGCCGAGCGTCTCAAGTCCTCAGAGGATTCACTCCAAAGTAGAAATGCGGCAGACTCCAGGAAAATTAATAAATCTACAATATAAATGCAAGATTCAATGGTGCAATATTGAACACACGAGTATAATAAAGCATGGTGAGAGGAAATGTCCAACATCATCTTGCTGTATAAGAGAAGACAGGCTTACAAAGGTGCTCTAAAAGGCAAAATGGGGTTTTAGTACGGAAAAGAAGTTGAGGAAATTGTCTTCCATTTGGGGAAGTGTTAGAGATTTAGACTCCGTGTATGTGGAACATGCTTGGATAAAGCCTGGGGACAAGGGTTTAAAAATGTCCAGAAATACAGAGCAGCAGAGCAGCTAGGCCCAAACTCACACTGCTGTTCTCCGTGATGTTTCTCTGCGATTTTTGTCCTTGCTCTCAAAGTGGTCCATAGCCAGAGTGTGTCGCCATAGCAACAGGCTCAGTAGGGGAACCGCTTAGCATCACCCAGTAATTTACATCTGTGCCTGGTTCTCTCTCTCTCTCTCTCTCTCTCTCTCTCTCCTGTAAATGGAAAGCGGCTCCTGAATGAGGCCATCATGAAGCCGAGAGTTCCCATAAGACGTGAGCAGGAGGCTTTCTTTCTGGAAGATAGTCTCTCACCGTGTTCTGGTTTTCCCTTGTCCCTGGCTACACTTCCTTATTTAGGAATAGAAGGAGCTGCCTCAGAGCAGCCCATATCTGGAGGGCTTGGAGCGAGCACTGCAGGAAAGATGGGGTATCAGTGATAGCATCTCACCTTCACAAGTGAGGCCCTTCACCTTCACAGTTTCCCAAGTGACTTTTGACTTTAGAGCAGAGTCAGGCAGTTGGGCGGAAGGCTTGGGTAAGGTGAAACCTAGCTCTTCCAGGCCCGCCCTTAAGGGTCCACAACCTTTCCTTTGGGGCTTTGATGTTTTCTCTTGCCCATTATCCATGTTCTCCTTTTTACTTTCCTTGTTTTAAAATCAGCTTTCTTTCACGCTAAGACCTAAAGAGAGAGGACAGAAGAGGAAACCCAGGGTGTGCGGGTTAAGGAAATGTTACGGTAGGACTGTTCAGCCGAGTGGCCCCTTTCCTGTTTCTGCTGAATCCTGTGGCGTTACAAACAATAATTAGGGACAAACCTGCTCACCTCCCCTTCTCCATTGTCCCTTCCTGCAAGATTAACTAGCCATCCATTTTGGTCTAGTGGAGCATTCTAGAAGCACTCAGCAGCTCCCAGAGAGTCCGTCTGGAAGGCGTTACAGAAGTGCTACCACAAGATGAATATGATGATGCTTTGGGGAGGGATGTCTATCAGCCAGATAATTTGTGGTTAGGGCTTGGATGATTGTCTCTGTAGCTTCATTTTTCTCTTTTCTTGATTTTAAAATCATGGAATCTCTATAATTTTAAATAAGCAATCTATTCATATTATCAGAAATTAAACTATCCTAAAGAATCTGTCGTGAACAGTTTCCTTCCTACTCCTGCATGCACACACCAGTTACCCTACTGTTATTGGATCTGCCAGTAGATTGTGCTCTTCGTGAAAGCTTACGCAGTACATTAAGTTACCTTTTGCTATTGCTCCACAGTTTGTTCCGTGACATTGGCCATGTTCCTCACAGTGTCAACATTCTGTCAATGCGTTCTGTTTGTCCCCTCTCTGGTCCTCTCGGTTCCTTGATTCTTTGTTTTATCTTTGTTTTAGGAATTGATAACCTTTGAGTCACAGATAGACTTTTTAAAAGAAAGCGCTGTACTCCTGGGCAATATCGTACGTTTTGGGGTCACTTTATTTTCCTAAAAAGTGATCTCAAAGGAGAGTCTCAGTTCAAGGGTCAAAGAGATCGGGGTGGCGGTCTCAGAGAGTCCTCTGGCCCCACTGTGCCATACACGTTTGACATTTCAAAGAATTTGAGTTCTATGTTTCGGTTTTCTTTTATTGTATTATTGTTTGTTGACTGCGTGTTCAGAATGGTCAGCAGAATAAGTGGGCATCATCCAATTCTTCTGGTCTTAGACAGAGGAGCCGTGGCTCATATACAATATTAGCTTTGTAGCTTTATTTCTTCTTTGAGACTTGGATTTTCTTCTTTCTCCTTTGCTCCTAATGAGGAGGAAACCAATGCTCTTTCCGAGAGTATGATCAGAGATAGGAATGTATTCATAAGGCTATGTGGATATGTGCTTGGCTTTCTCTTTCTTCTAATATTGATTCCTAGAGCATGGCCTCAGAATTTATTGGTTAGGACACAGTAAATGTACCCTGACCTGTTTGGGATGCAGTTTTCTTTAATAAGGGGATGGTTCAATGATAAAATAGTTGCCATTCTATGTGGGATAACTTGTTCAATTCTTCAGCCAATTCTAGCCCAGCTACTGCTCATCTGCCATCAGAAGCTGGAGTGTTTCTATGATGCTGAACGGGTTTCAGCAGTGCTCCCAAACTAAGATGGACTAAGAATAAAGGCCTGGTGATCTTCTTTCAAATCCCAGCCAATTAAGACTCTGTGGGCCGTGACAGTCCGATCATGTTGTACATGAGGTCGCCATGAGTCAACGGTTGACGCAGTGGCAGCTAGCTAGCAACAACAACAGTGAAGGTGTACATTTGGTTCATCATAATCTAAGTAAGTAAATTCCACTGGCCTCGTTTTCTATTCATTTAAATAGTGACCTTCCCACCCTGAAGTTTCCCAGCACAGAGAAGGGAGTAGAAAGGTCAGGATGTATTGGTTCCTTTTC
>NW_022111324.1:92497902-92505722 GCF_000313985.2 Echinops telfairi
GTGGGTCTCTGAGACTTGCTGACCCCATGCACAGTGGGACAAAACATTTCCCAGTCCAGCACCCTCCCATGGTAGGGTTCATATCAAACCGATGGCTTTCATAGAGCACTTTTTAGCAGAAGATTGCCTATTCTTTCTTACTACTCTGTCTTAGTCTGGAAACACTGCCAAGACCTGTTCAGCATCAGAACAACACCCAAGCCTCCCCTGCAGATAGGTGATGCCTGCAGCAAACTAAACAGAAGAAACCATCCAGTCGGTTCCAACTCATGGTGACCCCATGTGGGTCAGAGTAGCGCCACACTCCCCAGGGGTATCAATGGCTGTCATCTTACATGAGATAATCTTACAAAGATCCCTTGGCCTTTCGTGACACAAATGGATAGATTTAAACCACCAACCTTTTGTTTTGCAGCACAGCACAAACCAGTTATGCCACCCACGACCTTGCACATGAAATGAATGAAAACTTCCAGCCATTGAGTCTATTCTAACACGTAATATGCAGCCTAGAATGCCCCCTTTGGCTTTACAAGGCTGTAACTCTGTACACAAGGTTGGCAGTTCAAACCCACCAGGTGCTCCTTGGGAGAAAGATGAGGCTATCTGGTCCCATAAAGATTTATACCTGGGGAAACCCACAGGGACAATTCTACTCTGTCCTATAGGGTCCTGGAGTTAGAATTGACTTGATGGCAATGTGTTTGCTTGTTTGGGTTCCCACCCCCCACCCCCTACTTTCATTTCTTTCCCTTCTCCTGGTGAGTATCTCCCCCTCTCTACGGAGCTCTGGTGGTACACTGGGTTAAGCATTGGCTACTAACTGAAAGGTTAGTCTTCAACTCACCAGCTACTCTGAGGAAGAAAAGTAGAGTAGTCCACCGTGTCAAGCTGCACTGCTGTGAAAACCCCAGGACGTAGGTCTACTCTGTCCTTTGGGGTCTCTAAGCATCAGAGGCCACTCAAAGGCCATGGGTTTGGTTTTTGACTGCCTCCCTCTCGTTCCTGTTGCACTCTGAACCCAGTCTGCTCATCTTCAGTACATCAGGGCTGGCATCATCAAGCCAGCTTGGCTGAGAGTTGTTATGTGGGCAGTGCCCCGTGTTTGGGGAGTTCAGCCAGGTCAAATGGGAGGGTTCTGACTGCATGTTCTGTCCGTGGAACCATGTGCTGCAGGCAAATGGCGAGCTCGCAGCCAGGAAGTAGAGGCAGGGTGGCAAGGCAGGGGTGTGCTTGCAAGGAGCTGCAGGGGTGTGTGGGTGTGTGGCAGGCAGGCCCCAGTTTGAGTGAGGACCAGTAGAACCGGCAATGACCCTGGGCCCCCTTCTCGGATGAAGGTGAGGGAAGCTACACAGGTGTTTCTTTTCAGTGACGCCTACCAGGTCCAGCAGTGTGCTACAAGTAGTTCTGTCTTCGAAAATGATGTTTGAAAATATCAGAAGTTTGTTTATTGCTAACTTTGCTACCGTAGCTGCGAGGGCCACCCTCATCTGAGTCATCAGCATCTCCCCAGTGGCCTCTTCGCTGGCCTTTGCCCTTGCCCCCAATGTCTAGTCTCAATACATCAGCTAAGGTGATCTGCTCACAATTGGAGTTGAATCTTTCAGTCTAGATTCTAGAATCTTCTGTCAATATGAAAGCCCAAATACCTACAATGGCATGTGAGGTGCCCAAAGCCCTAGACTCAGCCACTTACTACTCCTGTCCCTTCACTGCAGCCACTGTGGCCCCTGGCTAACCCTCCATAGCTTCAGGTGCCCTCCACCTTGGACCTTACCCAGCTGTGCCCTGGGTCAGCTTTGCTCCTGCCCCAGAGATCCGCCCAGCTCTGCCCCTCCTCCTCGACATCTGCGCAACCGTCACTTTTACCAGAAAGCGGTTTTGCCACTTTGTTTGAAGTTGGCTCTGCCCTAAACATGTGCTTTGATTGTGTAGTGAGCTACGTGTTGGGCTGCAAGTTAAGCAACTGAAGCCCATCGCTCTTTGGGAGAAATAAGGCTGCCTGCGCTTGTCAAGATTTACAGCTCAAACACCTGAAGGAGCAGTTTTTCCCTGTCCTATTGGGTCACTCTGAGTTTGAATCGCCTCGATGCCAGTGGGTTTTAGTCTTTCCCAAACCCTCTGCCCGGGGAGCCATTTACCCAGTCCTGTTATTTATAGCACTCTTCTATAGACTATTCTAATAAATTCTAATAAACTAATTTACTTTAAAAAGATTGTGGGGAAGGGGGGAGCAGGGAGGGAGGGGAAAATGAGGGGCTGGTACCAAGGGCTCAGGTAGAAAGCAAACGTTTTGAGAATGATGATGGCAACATATGTACAAATGTGCTTGACACAATTGATGTATGTATGGATTGTGATGAGTTGTATGAGCCCCCAATAAAAAATTTTTTTTAAAAAAGGTTGCTCTATGTGTCTTCCTTTCTAGAATATAAGCTCTGTAAAGAAAACAGATTCATTTTGTTCAGCAATCAAACACCTAGAATAGTCGTTGGTAATTAAGAACCAAAATTAAACAAAAACAAAAGCATTGCCATCAAGTGGACTCCAGGTCATAGTGACCCTATAGAACTCACTAAGACTATACAGCTTTTAATGGAAGCAGATTGGCACAGCTGGTGAGTTAATACGTGAGCGCTTCATCACTGCACCACCATGGCTCTTTGGGCACCTGAGCCCATTCATGGTGGCCCTCTAAGAAAGAGTAGAACTGCCCCTCTGGTTTTCCACATCCCTCTATAATTTCAGGAAGTATACCATTCTTTTGTATGTTTCCATTTAAATTCCAAATCACCATCTATGTGGCTGTTTTCTAACTGGAATTGTTGATTCCAATTACAAGTTGGACTTTTGAATATTTTCGTGAGCTCCAATGACTCATGTAGATGTATATACAAAGGGAACAAATCTTACCTTGATTCACAAATAAGGATGCCAGAAAAGGATATAGCTGGAGTTTCATTCTTTGCCATTGGTTTCCACAGCAAGCCTGGGTCACTATGAAGTGGGATCATACACGATTTGTGACTCAGTATCTGGGAGACATCACAGTAGTTTTTACCAAGCTCTCCTGTTATTTCTCATTCATTTCTTTTTCTCCTGCTCATCCAGTCCCCTTTGACGATGAAAGATCAGATCAACACAGACATCTGACGGTCCATCCAGCAAGATCTTAAGTGTTCCATAATGACCAATTGTTGGAGTCACATCTGATTTGAAAACCTGGAGGATGGATTGTGGGGGAAGCCAGTCCCCCACAAATAATCACGGGTTGAGAAGGCACAATATAATGGTTAAGATATATGAAGATTACAGCAAAGTCATAGAAAAATAGGAGAGATGGGAGAGAGAAAGAGAGTAAAATAAAGAAGTCAGACATATTTCATGGTAGCATGCTCACCTCAGCTACTCTTGTGGTACATGTGGAGGTGAGAGACCTATTTCTCTATGACTTTGCTATAATCTTTATATATCTTAACCATACAATTGCGCCTACTGAGCATGTGATTAGTTGTAGGGGCCTGGCTTCCCCCACAAATGGCGCCCAACGTAATACCTTTTTTTAATCTGGGAGTTCCTTTGGTTTCTATCTTCCTATTTCTGGTAGCTTGGTGTTGAGCCCCAGAAACAGCCTGTGGAGAGAACGTGTCCTTAGTTAAAAACTGTAACGTGTGCACAGGGAAGGCAGTGATGCTGTTGTCTTCCTGCTCTGTCCCGTTTCTTCTCTGCGTTATTGAGAGTCCCAGGCTGTGCAGCAGAACCATGACTCCTACTATCCTGGCTGAGAGCCTGGCTGGGGTATCTCACTCCATAAGAAAGGCTGCATTAAAAAACAATAACAAAGAGAAATCACCTCAGTCATTTCTGGGGTTACAATCCCTCATTCAGAAGTCCACATTCTCTGGAGTTTCTGACTTTTTAGTTGGGGCTAATCAGTAGATCTCCCATAAGGAATTCACATGCACACAACAACCAAGTGAACCAAGTCATAGTGACCCCATGTGTCTCAGAAAAGAACTGTGCTCTACAGGGTTTTCAATGACGGAGTTTTTGGAAGTATTTCGCCAGGCTTTCTTTTGAGTAGCCTTTAATCTCCAAATTCTCAGTTATCAGTCAAGCATGTTAATCAATTCTACCCCCTGGGATACCTAGCTAACCCATAAGAGTCCCACACATTGTCTACACACACACACACACACACACACACGTTTCCAGAGAGTTGATTTTGATTCATGGTAACCCCATGTGTTACTGAGTAAAACTGAATCCTAGGATTCTCTTTATGGGGATAGCTTGCTGGACTATTCCCTCCATAGTGTCCGTGGGTAAGCTTGAAACATCAATCTTTAAGTTGTTCGTGGAGCGCAAACCATTTGTGTCAGCCAAGAGCTTACATTGCCTCTAGGATGGCCCAACATGTAGCTTCAGCTTGCTCCTTGAGTGCCAGGGTCAACTCTTGGGGGCTTTTGCATGCCATACCGATGCCCTCCTTCTACCGCACTACCACCTAATAATGGAGAGGTGGAGGTTTGAATCCATCTGACTTGGTGATGTATTTCTGAAAAATCAGCCATTAAAAGCCCTATAGAACATAGTTCTACTCCAACACGTGTGGAATCAATCACCTTGAGCAGAAGACGACTTGATAGCAATATTACAAGCATTACCAAGTGGAGTACAATCAAGCGAGGTGAGGAAAGCATGCCAGGGGAATTGAGTAAGTTTGACGTTATCTCATAAAGTTCTGAGAAGGAATAGATAGACCTGATTATATATAATATATATAATAATATATAATATCAAGGGCTAAAGATATATACTGGCTACAAGGATACATTCTGGTTGCATACTAGAGACATTTCTTATTATCTTGGGGGGGAAAAGGTTATTCACTCTGATTTCACATAAAATGATATAAATGTACATGCCACTATAGTAAAAGCTACAGTTAGCAGAACCATATGCTCAAAATTTAGACCATGACTAGGGAGTATTGGTCATGGTCGGGGGCTGCGTGTGAGTTTTTCTCTCGCTGGAATAATGGTCAACTGGAGACAGTCCACACAGTCCTTCGTCCACCTGTCTATCAGCCATCTTGAGGATTACATTAGAGTTATTTGAGGTGCAGGAATTTGGAATTGACTCTTGGGACTTTCTCAAGTCTAGACTGTGTCTCAAGTCCCACATCTTCACAGCCCCCATCTCTCCACGTGCAGATCACTAGGAACACATATTTTGGAACTTCTAACAGGGCCTGAGTCCTGCTGGGTTCTACAGAGGATACAGGCAAACTTAAGAGCCCCCACCCGCAGTGGAAAGCAAGACTCCTGGAGAGGGCCCATTCGAGGACCAGACAGGCTGTAAGACTGGATGGTATCTCAGTATATCTGGAGACTATCTGAGTGAACTCTGCCACCCCTCTGTCAGTTTGTCATATTGTGTTGGCTTGTGTCTTGTAGCAATCCTGGAAGTTATGATACTAGTATTTCAAAGAACAGCAGGAGCATCCATTAGAGGAGAGGTTTCAGCAAGGGGTTCAGACCAAGGCAGACTAGAAAGGCCTGATGAGCTACTTCTCCAAAATCAGGCAACGAAAACCCGGTGGTTTGGAACCAGAGTATTGTCTGATGTAGTGCTGGCAGATGAGCCTTCTAGTTTTAGAAGGCTCTCAAAATACACAGTGGCCACAACAAGGGACTGGAACTTGCCAGCTCTGAGCCATGGCAACCCCGTGTACAACAAAATGGAATGTTGCCCCTCCTTCAACAGCGTCATGATCGTTGGCATGCTTGATTTCACTGTTGTGGCCACCATGTATTTTGAGAGTCTCCCAACCTATGAGGCCCAGTTTCCAGCACTATATCAAACAATGGTCTGTGTAGACCACCGCGTCTTTCTTCCTAGTCTGTCTTAGTCTGGAAGCTCTTCTGAAACTCGTCCACCATGTGTGGCCCTGCTGGTCTTTGAAATACTAATGGCATAGCATCTAGCATCGCAGTAACACACAGCTACCACAGATGAAAAAATTGCTAGTGATGTTGTGGGAGGAACGGTGAGTGACCTTTACATCTGGACCTCTTCATTTGCACATGGGTGAGGGAAGCATCCCATATTTCCCTCAGGTCTAATCCAAGGTAGCCAGAGCCTGGTTTATCAAAAACAGGCGGGTGAAAACTCTATGCTGTGACATAAACCCAAATTTATGAAACAGAAATGTTTCTTTCTGGCAAGACAGGGCGTTCCTGGTTTTTAAAGCCCGCATATTAAGTAAATAATCTAAAACTCAATGCCCAGCTTGTGGTTGCATATTTCTACTGACATTTCCAGTTTGGGCTTTGTTGGAAGGCACCAGGTTCTACGAGGGTTTGGGTTGGCCCCTGCCGATCTTCATTCTGATCTATGTCAGAGGTAACCCACAGGGCACGGCAGGAGTTGTGTGGTGGGACCGTCTAGAACCCTGAAGACCTGGGTTCTGGGCTCACAATTTCACTCACTAGTTCTGAGGTCTGAGCCAAGTCAACCTGAGTCTCAAGTTCCCATTTGAAAAGTAGAAATGAGAATAGCTGTCTCTGTGACAGCCACAATATGACTAATGTGCAAATTCCTAAAACACAGTATGTTGTGGGACACACTGGTGCACTGGTGAAGCAAACTGTAGACCTAAACATGACTCAGTTTACTGATCCTAGAGGTGTCGAGATAGTATGATTTTAGACACTTAAAGATTCGTGTGTGTGTGTGTGTGTGTGTGTGTGTGTGTGTGCATTGCCGACCCACCTACTGAGCACCGCATCAGACCAGTGGAAGATTTAACACCTGACATTAAGAATCTACAAGCTTCTGCACAAATCCCTGAGTTTCTTTAAAGTAACCTTCCAAACCATCCCCTAAATGACAGCTTTGCAAATCATTCCTGTTAAGAACAGTCCGAGTAAGCCCAGGTGTTTCTGAAGCCTCCGGAGTACTGGTTGGGGTACTGATCTTGCAAGTACCTCTCACCACCTGGGCCAGTCCTCCAACTCTCCAACCCGTCTGTGTGGAGCCATAAAGTTCTTTGTGAAAATGGCCATGTTGTCGTTCACTCGGTTCACACAGCCAATCCTGGAGGGCCCAGCCAATGTGGAAAGGCCCAGCATTCTAGAGAGTGCCAGTTGGAGGTGGCTGTACTGTCTCACCAAGGTGATCTTTGTGCCCCTCTTTGGGCACCAGGTAATGGCATGTGGCATTACAGCCCGAGCCGGGCTTTGGAGGCCCCAGCCCTGATGTCAGTGTTTTACATTGGCGATCTTCCCCTAGTGCTAATCGGCCAGTGGGGAGGGCATCCTTCATTCAGAAGGACACGCTGTCTTTGGCTTCAGGAAATCAAACGCACGAGCCGGATCTTAATTTCTAGCCCTTGCCTTTCACAAACACGTCCAGGCTTCTCACAAGCTTCGGGGCTGGCGATGAACTGCGGGTTTCATTTCTGTGTCTGCGAGGGAAATCTTCTCACTGCTTTCTATTTAGGGCGGCGGAGCCTCGTGATGACTAAAGGCCCAGGCGGAATCGCTCTGTGCTTCAGTTTGCCGTGCAGCCTTAATCTCTGTATGTAATTATTTTTACCATGCAGGTCAAGCAAGAAATTAAATTGGGCTTCCTAATGAGGGGGAAAACCCAGCACCGGGAATGAAAGATTATGAGAGAACTTGAGCAGGTAACCCTTGGCAAATACGGTTCCCATTTCAGGCCGCTGTTGCTGAAAACGCATTTACCGTTCCATGGGGGCAGATCTATTTTTTTGTTTGCTTATTTCTGGTGATCGCTCGCTCGCTCGCTCACTC
>NW_022111324.1:92506415-92518111 GCF_000313985.2 Echinops telfairi
CACAGTGTAGAACTGCCCCGGTGAGTTCTTTACGAGAGTAGAAAACTCCCCCCACGGCCCATCTTTCCCCCACAGAGCAGCTGGTGGTGTTGAACTGCTGCCTTTGTGGTTAGCAGCCCAAGTAACCACTACCCCACCAGGACTGCTGGAAGGGAACAAATATCCCTCAGCACCTTCCTTTTTGCCTGACAGACAGACCTACTAGGAAACCTGCAACTGTTCCATATAAGTGAGGGTGGTGGCTTTGCTGCGCTTTCATACGGGCTACATAGAACTCCTGGGTCCTGAGGAAAGAGAAGCTTGTTGGTAAGCTGCCAGGCTGAACAACCTGACCCTCCCACCACTGCCCCCTCTCTGATTACAGACCGGGCGAGAGCACAACTCTGAAAACAATGACCCAGAGTCAGATTTCCGCCTTTGTCTGCGGTAGGAAGGGTAAGCTCAGAAGGCCCTGGCTGAAATTGGTTTTCCAGGCAGCATATGGTTAGAGACTTCAGGGGCTTCCGTGGCTCAGGCATCTTGTGACCTGCTGTGCCAAAAGGAAAATAAAGCCATCCGACTCCGTGGTGTGTTGAGGAAGTCCCCAGCAAATGTTCTGTTTGCTTGGATTCTGTTCAGAGGACAGGATGTTGCTCCCCCAGCGCCCTGACTCCAGAGTGAGTCAGTCCTCCCTGTCCCTCCCTGCAGTAGCTGCTTCAGCAGAAGAGGGCAGACGGGGAGGCTGCTTCTGCCCCCGAGGTGAGAGGTCCATTGGCCCTGGTTCGGAGCCACTGGATGAAGAAAGGGAATGCCATTGCTCCAATGTCACTGCTCCACTTTCAAAACCAAACTTCCGTTCCTAACTGCTGAGAGACTGACATGGGACTGGGTCAGCTCTGTTAGGAACCTATTTGTATTTGCTCCCCTCATCACTAGTTATCGTGCTTGACTGCTCACCAAAAGGTTGGGAGTTCATGTTCACCCAGAGGTGTCTCAGAAGAAAGGTCTGGCGATTTACTGCTGAAAAAAACCATCACTGGGGCATCCTATTGAGCGGGGTTCTTCTCTGGCCCACAGAATCCCCACAAGTTTGGGTTGCCTCAATAGTAACCGGTCTCCCCAACATGCGGCGGAAGTCTTCCAACTCTGCCAGCACTGGGGAGCAAGGCTGTGGGGTGGGGTGGTGGGTGGAGCTGTTTCATGACTGTTTTCCCTCACTCCAGCTCCCTACAACCACTTCCTCTGCACTGAGGACCCCTGTTGTACAGACCCTGTAAGACATCCCCCGAAAATAAGACCTTCTTACAGTTTTGCCTCTCACTGAACTATAAGGCTTCCACCGGAAAATAAGACCTCTCAGAAAATAAGCCCCCACCCCCCCAAGCTAACATAAGTCTGGACTCTGGACCGGTAGCGGTGGGCGCCGCAGCACAGCTCACTGTTGACCGCAGGACAGCCGGAGCAGACAGGAAGTGCAATAAATGTGTACCTATTCTTCTTCATGGAAAAATAAGACATCCCCTGAAAATAAGACCTAGTGCATCTTTGGGAGCAAAAATTAATATAAGAAACGGTCTTATTTTCAGGGAAACAGGGTAGGAGAGTGAGGGCCTGTGGTGATCCCACTGCTTTCTCAAAGGACTCGGGACAGTTCACAGTGTTGTACTTCCGGGACACTCCCCAAAGCAGCCCACCCGCCCCCAGTGAGGGACTGCTGATTTCCCTTAATATAGAGCCACTTAGCTGGGAAAACCTCCTAGACCTGTGGTAGAAGCAGGGTGGAGCAGAAAGAGGGAATTCTGGGATCCGGCTCCTACTTGCCAACTTTTCCCACCACGACCTTGAGCTGTTTTCCTGTTGGCACGCGTTTCTAACCCTGGAAACAGGACATGATGACATTCACTCTTGAGAGGGAAAGGGGGCCTTTTTAAAGGTCCAGTTGTGGTCAATCTGAAAGTCACAATTAGCCAATTTGTTTTACAGGGCAGCCGCCGCACGCCTTATTACAGCAACGGCAGCTTCGGCCTTCCTGCCTTCCAACCGAGGGAGCCGGAAAAGGCCGAGTCAGCCCCCACTGCCCAGACCTCTAGAATCAGAGGCCTTTCTGCGACTCTTACCGAGCCTGAGGGTGACTGGGCGTCAGCTTCTGCCCTGGGAGAAGCTGGCACCTGAACGCCTGCTTCTAAGTCACCGCTGCCTCTGCCGCCCGCCAGCCCTGCCTGGAGACTTGCCGTTGATCACCACGTGGCACCTCCCAGGAGATGTTCCACTTTCCAAGCAGGTGAAAATGAGCCCTATTAAAAATAGTCAACTGAACCCTAACCTGGGGCCGAGCCTCTGCACAGGGGGCCCCTCGCAAAGCGAAACTGTTGGGTGCTTCTCTGTTACAGGGCTCCAGCTGCCAGCAGGTTCCAGCTGCCCGGAGAAACCCAAACCCCGCCGGGCCTGCACCTGGAGCCCTGCCTCGGCCGCTCGGCACGGCCAAGTGCCTGTCCGTGGCCAAGTGTCATCTCCTTCCTCCCAAGTCACGGGTTGTGCCTGCTGGTGGGGTGTCACCGAGGGCGGGGGCCACGGAGGCCAGCCTGCCTCCTCTGGCCCTTTGGCACTCGGTGGCCGTGGGGTTTGGGAGCGTCTTCCAAACGATGGACACATTCCCAGGACCGTGGCCTTTTCCGTTTGCATTCCACGCTGCCCGGGCCTGCCGCCCCTGCTCTCGGTGACCTCCCGGGTGCACTGTGCATATCCTCAAGTCACCCCTCGGGCGGGCAGCTGCTCGAGGGGACAGCCTGGCCCAGAGGCAGCCCCTGCCTGCCCTATCTGGTCCCGGGGCACATCTGGATAAAGGCGGGCCGCTCCCTTGACTTTGTTGTGTTGTTTTTTAAACTTTACTTTCCACTACCATGGCAACGGCTGCATGTTTGGCAAAGGAAAGAGGGAAAAAAAATGTGCTGGGAGAGAAGAAAAGGAGCTCTCAGAGCAGGCTGGCAAGGGTCCAGGGTAATCATGCCGCAGCGCCGAAATGAGGCCTCTGGCCGGCGGCCAAGTGACAAAGAACAAAGATGTCAGCTCCGAAGGTTGGCGGCGGAGCTTGTTTGGCACCCTTATATGGTTTCCCAGAACTCCCTGCCTTGGCTGCCGGCCATTCCCTTCAGGGTAGCAAACAGGATTAGCACGGCTCCCAGTTGTTTTTCTCCTCTCTTCTCCAACTGTCCCAATGACATCATCCCTGCTGCATTCATTTGCCAGCAGAGTGATTTTCTCTCTCTCCCTTTCTCCCCCCACCTCTCTGGTTCCCTCCCTTCTCTCTGCTCTCCCTTCATCTCCCCCCACCCCCTTCCTTCCTGCAGCCGCCCTCGCCCTCCTGGCCCCTGACTTTCTTTAAAGGCAACAGCGTTTTAGGTCATCCTTCATGTTCAGCTTCTCTGTGAAATTGAAAACACCCCCCCACCCTCCACCACCACCACCACCACCACCGTGCTTGTACATTTAGCTGAATCAAGCCAGACGCTGTATTTTATTTTTACAACTGAATTCCTGTGAGATAGAAATCTCATTTTCCTTAGTAGGCTGTAATCAGCACTCACAGAGCTGTGGTTTCTAACTGCCCTCATCGTGTGCTTCCTTATGAAGCTCCACTGAGAAATGGACTTGGCTCTGGTTCAGGTTTAAAGAGCCCACAGGTATTGGACGTTGCTTATGCACACACACACACACACACACACACACGTACGTCTAGGGAAGCTCCACAGCTACAAAGGATATAAAGATAGCAGAGAGATAGACACGCAATCAGTACACAGCCTCATTCTTTCCCATTTGAGAAGGGAAATGGTGAATCAGGAGAAGCTGAAAGCTGCTACCTAAAAGCCTGCTTTAAACGAGCAAGCAGCTGAGCATTATGCAACTAATAGCTGTATTCATGAAAGAAATCGAGGTTTGCCGACTACACAAGTGTTTCCCAACCCCCGCCCCCAGCCCCGACAACCCCACCCGACTCAGATGCAGGATCTAGTTTTCAGATTCCTGAATCACTTGGGAGCTAGCAAGGGAGAAATGAATAGTATTGGTCTCATTTCAATCGAAATTGGCTCGTTATGACCATGCTGGTTATGGGCAACTTTGCCCCACCAGATGCTTGCCTGCTTCGAGGAGCCAGCCCCCACCTTCGGGCATGGCAGAAAGCCTTTGGGGAGGCTTCCACAAAGAACCCCCCTTCTTTTTCGTAAACGATCATAATTAGACTGGTAGGACAGGCACCTGGGCTGGAGCCACCATCCTGGCAGGGTAGCCCGTCACCTTCTTTTAAAATGCTCTCTGTGCCTTTGTTTTGTTTGTTCCTTTCCACTTCGCCTGGCATCGTTTTAAAGCCATCGCATTGCAAATCCTGGGGACTCCTCAAGGACCGCCTGAAGTAGAAATTCATCTTCGGAACCAGTTGGGATTTCTTACTGGTTTGCTTACGGCAGACCAGAAAAGTGTCATATCTTTTCCCCTCTTGTACCCTCTTGAGCCAAGGTGGGGGGAAGCAGGGCCTCTTGATTTGGAGCTGTCTGTTCTGGATGGTGCAATTGGTTCAGTGCCCAGGTACTACTAGAAAGTTTGGAGATTTTAGTCCATCCATTGACACACACACCCCTTTGTGCCCCCCCCCCCCACCTCCTCCACCCCCCACACCCACCCTAAGGAGAAAAAATCAGCCATTGGAAATCCTATGAAGCAGTTCTATGCTAAGGCACGTGGGGTCACCCTGAATCAGTTTGGTTCACTGAATTTCAACAAAGAGAGGTTATCCATCAGAGGGCTCTAGGGTTTAAAAAAAAACATTCTTTTCCTTCCCAAGTCAAATGATCCTCCCTCCACCTCACTGGTGGTCCATCAAGTGGTTGGAAACTGAGCCTCCAGTCAATGGAACCACTGAAAGAGGCTTTAGGCCCCAGGTAGGTTTATCAGGGGGTTGCCCACTAGGAAACCTCATCCCCTCCAGCTCTCCTCCCTCTGCCAATATGCAGTCCATCTCTGCCCTCTGCCCTATGGATGTTTTACCTCACCCTCACCCTGACCCCAAACTAGCTAGACTCCCCCACACAGTGGAGAAAGCTCTTTGTCGCCCAGTCTGAGCTATCATGTGTAAGCAGACCACAAGAGATTACGGACCTTGAATGGAAATGTAATGTAGTCCAATGCTCTCATTCCAGGTCACTCCTGCTAACAAAAGAAATAAACCAAACTCACTGCCATCAAGTTGATTCGGACTCACAGTGACCCGATACGACAGGGTGGAACTCTTCGTGTGGGTTTCTGAGGCTCTGTCTTTCTTGCTTGGAGCAGGAGACTGGTGGCTTTGGACTTGTGGTGAGCTGCCGAATTCATAACCCACTATGCCACCAGGGATTCTTTATCTCCCCCATCCCAGCCCTGGAAATTGGGGGTGGGGATAGGGGTAGGGGGGAAGCACACACACACACACACACACACACACACACACTGGACACAAGCTTTTCAGAAAACAGTTCAAAATTGGCAATTTAGCAAAGGACTTGCATCTAATCTGCAGAATTTTGAATCTAAGAGTTTAGAAGCAGTACTCTTCTCCATTTATTTACACGCACCGTGGCACCACTAGATACATTTCCCTAGCCATGGATTTAGTGATGTGACCTTGCTCCCTTTTATATCTTCAGTGCCCAGGAAAGCTGGGAGCAGCCAAAGAAGGGAAGAGGGCACATGTTTATGAACATGTCAATAAGCAAGTAGTCACCAAAAAAGGTGCTTGGCCTCCTTTGGGGTCTGTTTGAAGGCGCCATTCACCTCTTTGCTGCCCAAACTTCGTAGCCTGGATCTGCGGTAGACTGGGTCCTCAGGCTGCTGGTCCACCACAGCTTAACATCTGTATTGCCTATTTAGGGCTACTGTAACAAAAATACCATGAGTGGATGACTTTAACAAATATAAATTTCCTCTTCAGTTTAAGCATATAAATATCCAAGTTCAGGATGCCAGTTCTCAGGGAAACCTCACCAGCATTGGGTCAGTGACAGTGAAGTTGATTGGGGTTGGTGCCTGTTCTGGGGAAGGGCATTGTCTCCTCAGAGCTTCTGCTCCTGGACAATCTTCCCAAGACTTGGAAGGCCTCTTCTCCCATCTCTGCTAACTCCCTTGTTTGTGGAATCTCTGAAATCTCCAAAGAGCTAAACTCAAATCACACTTTACACTAATCCTGTCCCATGAATATAACAAAGATAAACTAGTGCCTACTGGGACTATACCCACAGGCATGGAGGTTAGGATTTACAACATAAGTTGGGGGTACACAGATTCTTAACAATATCACTCCTCCAAATTTGCTGGTTGGTCTTTGAGCAAGGTGGGGGCTGGCTTGTGTTTTACATTCGCATGTTTGACTTTGTTTTTCCACAGCAGCCTCAAATTCTGTGACGAACTTGAGTTGCTAGGAAAGCTTTCTGTAACCCTCACCCTGGCCTTGGCTCTCAGAGCAGCGAGTGTTAGGTTTCCAGAGTTCCACATCAACCTGGCAGCACATCAAAACCTCTGTTTCATAACAGACTAGAAATAGGATTTTCTAATAACATTCAGAGGGCTGCTGGCCTTATCATGTGGAGATCAGAATTTTATGAATCGTTCATGATTAACTAAACAAAGACCACCCCCCACATCCCCCATAAGGCCAAACCTGCTATCTCTGGGGTGAAGATGGAAAGGGAAGGCGGAAGCGTGTGATTTCTACATCCATGATCTGTTGGTTAGGAACTCAAGACCCTTTTCAAAGAATTTGATAAATAATTGTAAACATATTGAGGATCTTACTCGTGTTTAAAAAGGTGGGAGGGAGGTGGGGGGAGCTATCTTTCTCCTGCTTCTTCCTTCATTCATGGAGACTGGTTGGTTTCCTTTTATGTATTTATTTTGGCAGAGCTCTGCTGGTTTACAGTTTTAATCTCGTGCCTTCTTTAGAGGAAGGCAGTTTTATCAGCAGACACTCCTACCTTTGGGGGGATTCAGAAGTCCTCATGCGATAATCCAGGGGACCACACATGGAAGACTCAATTCCATAAATACTGGTGTGATGGGAAGACTGTACAGAGAAACAAGGTCATCTCAGTTGGAGGCCGGGCCACTCTTCTCTCCCTCCAAATGCTTACCCCTCACACGTCTCCCTCTGAGAATCCAGCAGCCCGGTCCAGTCCTGGTTCTGAGGACGACCTCCGAAAGGCCATTTAGCTGTTGCTTGGGAAACATTTTCCTGGGGTTCCAACTGCATGTGTCTTTGTTGCATTTCATCACATTGCCCCTGCTGGCTCTACAGTGCCTTCCTGCCTGTCCCTGCTGGCCCACGGCTTCAGGCTCTGCTTGGCCTTCAAACAGAAGAGACCCTTTCTAGTCCCAGTGGAGGAAGCGAGGGCCATCGTATAGGAGGGCTGTTGAAGGCAGGGCCTCCCCGTCAGAAGTTTTACCTATGGGGAGAAAAGAATGGAACTGTAATAAGACACCATAATGGGACCACGTTCCATCGGCTCATCCTCATCCATTGGCATCGGTGCTGTTGCCCAACATTGTTTAGTAGGGAAGCTCCTCACGGCTCACCAAAGAGCCTCGAGAGAAGCCCTCGTCTTCCTAACTGGTTTGTTTAGCCGAAGTTGCTTGACCCTTTCTCTGCACCCCTGTGCAGCTTCTGCTATAACCAGCTTAATTGTTTTTCTTGTTCCACCTCACCCCCAAATTTGTGCTTTGTAACTCTCTGTTCCCATCTTGTTTTGGAACACTGACCCCAGATATCATGATGAATTGGTTTGCTCTCATGGCTATAGCCTGCACAGACTTTGACTTAATTTCTCCAACCTCACTGGTTTGCACAACACCTTCATCTCATGGGAGCTGGATGTATTTGACTTTACCCTTTCATTCTGAACATGAGTGGAAATTATAAATAAAAGTGTCAAAAGGAGTGTCAAGGTCCTCTCCCATCATGACTGTCTGCAAACGCTGCTGGACCCTCGGGGCCCCCACACCAGCTCTCAATGCTGAATGACTTCCGGGGAGTTCCACTCAGCATGGGCTTCCCTCACCAGGCTGAGATTCAATATCTTTAAGATCCATTTAGTGTCTGGACACCTGGTTGCTATGGAGATGGCTGTCATAAAAACACACCAGTCTGTAGCGAGAGATGAAGCTGATCCCTGTGGGACACATCAGGGCACATTAGCTCAGAGAAATGGCAAGCTGTTTATCGCTGCCTTTTGTTGACACAGTGCCTCTCTTTTTTGTTTCTTGGGTTTTTTGTTGTTGTTCAACCTGAGTGACCTTCTTATCACCAGTCCAATGGGAGTACGCTTTTAGTTAATATTTTGTAAGGGACATTCAAGGGCTCCACCAGATGCCAGATGCCCCCTGTCTTCCTGCCCAAGCTGAGTCAGCTTAGACAAGGACATTCTTCTCTGGCACAGTTTGTTCTTTACTGACTGTCATTGATCCATTAGCACAACAAAGCGGGCAGAATAAAAATACTTACCCTGACAACAGATCAGGTGACTGGGGCTTGAGTGACAGGTGTTAGCAGTGACACCTTGACAGTACTACAGTTTGGAGGGGCAGAAGCTGAGGAGCCACAGAAGGCCAGAGTTGGGCAATCCTATAGGCCTATATCTGCGACTGCCTAGCTCAAGAGGGGGTGATTCAGCACTTTAGGGTGTACAGGGACTTCCATTCACCACCTTTACCTCCCTTGATCCAAATGCTCTAACTTGCAATCAGTTACCATAGCTAAATGCATCAGCATGCCCCCCCCCTGCCCCCTTCTCTCTTGTCTGTTCTACGTGGAGAAACCAGCAAGATATTCCACTCTTCTCTTGGGCATAAACTTGACTATGCGTGCTGGCAGTGTAATGGGTTCAGGCACAGATGGAGTTTGTAAGCACAAAAGAGAGTGGGAGTCTTCCTGAACTCTGTAGGATAGGGGTGAAGAATGATTTGGTGTTCAGATGGCTAGCTCTGCCATTGGCTGAGAGTACCTTGGAGGAGGGAAATGGCTGGGGGAGGGGGGGAGCTACAGCAGTGCTCATGTCGTAAATGGAAATGAAGTCAAGGTCAACTTCTGAAATGGCTCCCAGGTGCTAGTGTCTCTGGCTAAAATGTACAACCCCTATTTTCAGAACCCCCATTAACACCAGAGGCACACGTCAACAGCTGTGTTCTTTCTGTTTTGAAAGATGTGATGAATTGGAGAAAATTGGCCAGAACTTAGTCACTGACTTGGCCTTTTATCTTTATTTATTTTTTGGTCTCTGGACTTAACAATTCCTTTGATTACCAGTGCCTCAGTTTCTTTCTTTTTATTGGAAGCTATGTTTCTGTTTCTATTTCTTACCAGAGTTTTAAGCCTCTGTTCTCTTGAGTCTGTCTATCACAATACTATTGATAGAAGAGGTCAAGACCAGGCCCACACCAATGTGTGAAGGTGAGATCAATTATTGTATTTAATCAAGCACCATTTCCATGCGAGATATGAACGCCATGTCTTCATGTCCCTCTTCATGTGTTGGTGTTAGGCGCCCTCGAATTGGTTCCTGCTCACAGAAACCCTGCGTGTAACAGGAGGAAACACCGCCTGGTCCTGCAGCATCCTGACAATTGTTCTTATGTTTGAGACCAGTTTGGCCGTCACTGTGCCCACCCATCTCACGGCAGGCCTTCCTCTTCTTCACTGCCCCTCTACTTTTCCAAGCCCCTCTTTAGACTTGGTAGTTATTACAAATAATTGCCTCTGTGGTGCTACAAATTCTTTAGCTAATTCCACTACACATTCTAGGTTGCAGGTCTATTTGCGTATCTTCAATTTCTCTAAGTACTCCCATAGTCTCTCTTTATCACTGGTATTGTTGACAAGGTCTTCATTATTTAATTCTCCTTACTTGTTCTCTTTTTTTTTCTTACTTAAAATAATTTTGAAGCCGCTTAATAGCTCAGCCGCTTTAGAGTCATTTTAGCTTTCAATTCACAGCTCATTTGGTAAAAGGCCTACTTTCTCCTTTTCCACACAGCCTCACGCTAAAAAAAAAGGTTAATGAAAACATACTCTATTCCCTTGGCTGGTATGATATCATTCTGCCTCCCCCTCTCTGCACCCCCCCCCCCCCCACCCCCTCACCTTCCTCCTCTGGTCCTCAAATTTTTCCTGAAAATGTAACATGGTCCTGGTATTCATTCTCATTTTACTCCCCCGGCATCTTTATTTCAAGTTCAAGAGGGAGTCACTCTTTTAACACCCCCCCCATGGCTAGCTGAGAGCAGGGGAAGACCCCTTTCTTCCTGTTGTCTGTCTGGTTTTTCGTGGGACCTGCAGTCTTGGCCCGGCAATTCCAGTGCCGTTCATGCTATCTTTCTCTCAGTACAACTGCTCGCATCTGGTGGATTAGACAATGGCATGTGTGTCTTTAGCCAGCTTTTATGTCTTGTGCTTTGGAACGCAGATTTTCCTTATGGCTTGTTTGGCCCTTTTATGGGGCGTGTATTGACTGATTCTAAAAGGTGCCAGATTCACAACCATGAAGAATAAAGGCCAAATTTATTTGTGCCTTAAAATTGTCCATCATGCCCAGGTTAACATGGTGTTGGGACCGATGGAGAAGCTGATTTGTTTGCTGGGTGTTCTATCCTTCCTGTCATTTGTCACAAGAATGGCTTCTGGGACAGGCCAACATGTCCACTCGCTGCGTCTCTTGTTATATGCAGAGCTGGGCCAGGCATGCAGACAGGCTAATGTCGAAAAATGGGCAGAATGATGATTACATTTTAAAATGCCTTCATCATAGCCAACTCGAGTTATTTGCCTGTTTATATTAAGCTCCCTTGACTTGATTAAAAGACAAGATATGATTTTTTTAATGTATCCAACTATATCTGAACTTCACATTTGTGTATTTTATTTTATCAATGTCCTACCTTAGAACAGTCTTTCCAAGACAACACAGTATTTCACATGAGATCATACGTTAGGAGAGATCATGCCTGACCTTCTTGGTAGAATCACACACAGAACCCTAAAGCACGAGGATATTGTGATTTACTCAATTATCTCTGACCAATGTCAGCCAGACAACTTGAATTATTTTCCTGTGTGCCACTTAAATATTGTTGCCCAAAGAGAATGGGGGAGAGGCCACAAGGACACAGGCAGATTTGTAATAGCCTCACATATGTGCAGACACAGAATCCAAGGTCAGGCTGGTTCCACTCCTTTAATCACAGCGTTGGTGGGAGGAGCTCTCTGGAAGATGAACTGCTGGGACTACCTTTCTAGCTGGAAGCTGATTCTCAGGTCAAGGAGCAGGTGATCTTGTAAAACCCAAGGAGCCTTG
Organism: Echinops telfairi; assembly: GCF_000313985.2. Lineage (NCBI taxonomy): Eukaryota > Metazoa > Chordata > Mammalia > Afrosoricida > Tenrecidae > Echinops > Echinops telfairi. The sequence continues at coordinate 92,517,767 of NW_022111324.1, forward strand.
AAAGGGCTCCATCTGAGCACTTTTCCTAATAACCTGACTCAGTGTCATGCATATGCTTGTCCTTCCTCTTCAGACAGTCTCCTACCCCCTTAAACTGTTGAATTTTCTGCCTTACTTCTTTGTCATCCACTAGCCCTGTTAGCCCATCTTTCAAGGTTCAAATCAAATTCCACCTTCTCATAGAGACCTTCAATCTCCAGTTAAAATGTATTTCATTTTTACCTCAATTCCCTAATTCCAATACTCCTCTTTGTAAGTTTTTATTCCTTCTGCTGTACAAGTAGTATAACTCTCTGTGGATATCACTCAACTATAAACTCCTTCAGAGGCAGAACCGAATCTCTT
>NW_022111324.1:92518392-92552318 GCF_000313985.2 Echinops telfairi
CTTGACTTTGAAACGTGCTCCTCCCCTGGGTCTTCTGCTTTTCTTTCTTTCACAGGATGCTTGTGTGTTCCATATTGTCAATGTTCCCAACTCCCGTGGATCGATTTGTGGCTCTCAAAGAGATAGGTTAAAGTCCTGGGTGTCTGTGAATGTGACCTTGTTTGGAAACAGAGTCTTTGAAATTGTTACTAGGGAACAAGCAGCCATATTGGAGTTGGAAGGCCCCTAACCCGCTATCCATGGTGCTCTCATCAATGAGAGAGACCGAGAGAGGGGAAGGAGGACAGGCCACCGCAAGGCAAAGAACACCTACGGCTATCAGAAGCAGGGAAACGACAAGAAAAGGTTTCACCCGGGACTTTGGAGAAAGCTTGGCCTTCTCAACACCCTGAATTTGAACACTAGCTTCCAGGATGGAGAGGCAATAACTTGCCTCTGTTTAAAGCCACCCGTTAGTGGTACTTTGTTACAGTACAAAGTACCTAGGGCACACATACACCTTGTGTTCATTGGACCTCTCCTCTTAAACTTCACACACTCCCTCAACACTTCTAAACCAGCCATGGCTTTTAAAACAATCTCTATGTGGATGAAGACCTCCTTTGAAGAACACTGGGTTCTCATTTTCTTAAATGTATTAGGTATCTCCATATGGGTAATCCACAACTCTTTAAAACTCAATATGCCAACATCCTACCACTCAAATCTGTCGTCACCTCAGCTCCTTATCATAGCAGAGGGAGTCTCTAATGCTGTTATTAGTTAATTTGCTGCTTGCTGACCTTCCATATTAACCGATATATATTTCTAAACACATTTTAGGTGATCTTACTCTCATCAGTGCTTCTATACTACAGACAGACAGAAGCTCAGTATCACACATGGAAGGCCTTTAGCATTCAGGAATTTGGGTTCCAGTCTTACCCACCTGCTTATAGGTCTCTACAATGCCTCCAGCCTTTGCTCTTCCCTCCCTTCCTAGTCTACCTGATAATCTCCACTTATTCTTCAACCTTCGTCTCAGCTGGGTCACCCTTTTGAACCCTTCCAACCCTTCCTAGTAGATTCTAAGAATCCCTCCCTTTGTGGTTCCAAGCACACTTGAACTTTACTCCCTATGTTGTTGTTGCTGTTGGCTGATGTCATGTCATCTTGGACTGACAGTGGCCCACGTGAAACAGAAGGAAACCTTGCCCACTTCTGCTTCATCTTCGTGATCATTGTATGTTTGAGTCCACTGTTGCAACCACTGTATATTCTGGATGCCTTCCAACCTTGGGGGATCATACACAGCTCTTTCATAATCCATGGGGTGTTTTCATTGTTTGGTTTTTAGAAGTAGATTGTCAAGCCTGTCTTCCAAATCTGGAAACTACACTGAGACCTGTTCACTGCCGGTGGTGACCCAGCAACATGCAGTCACCAGGGGGTGTGGCTCCTTTAGCATGCTATTATGCTGAACAGGTTTCAGAGGAATTTACAGATTGAAATAGATTTGGAGGAAAGGTCTGGTGATCTACATCTGAAAGTCAGCCAGTAGAAACTTAATGCATTATAACAGTTCAGTCTGTAACTGATCGTGGGGGTGGTACAGGACCAGGCAGAATTTTGTTCCATTGTGCACACAGTTGCCATGGGTGAAGGGGTCATCTTGAATAGGGTTGATGACAAGTACAACAATGACAACATTTTGGTGTAGACAAAGAATCAGATAGAGGCTGAAACACATGAGCACACAGAAACACTGCGTGTGCCAGAAACCATTGCTACCAAGGTGATAGTCTTCTGCCAAAAGAAATATGTAACACATTCTCCCTGATTTTCAATGATGCCCAGTACATTTATCTAACACAGAAGCTATTTCCCTTATACTTTATTCTTGATTCATCTGTTTTAAATGTAGCCGTATGGATCTGAGAGCAGATCAGAGCAAAATGGTGCTGTGGATGGTGGGAGGATTATTCAGTTGAGAAACACTATTCTAAATCCTGAGTAAAATGATCTTTTTGAGCTAAATAGTACCTGAATTTTATTTAAGTGAAAAGCTAGGCAATTGACTGTGATTTAAGATGAAAGAAATCACTATTCTGTATTTCAAATGCATCCAAACTGAATTTCCCTCCCATAATCTTGGGAATATATGCAAATCAAGGTTATATTATTTAGTCTGAAGAAGTGATGGCTGACTGCATAATTCATTCAGAAGTATGCCAAGTGCTATCATGTTGAAGATATACAACATTGTTTACCATGAAATAGTACATCAAATTTGAATGGACTTAGAGTGCAAAGGAAACATGTAAATGAGATAGAGGAAGAATGAAAATACTGAAAACGCAAATGCTTAGTGGAGTTTCAGAAAATTTCCTAGCGTTACTGAGAAAATATTATGAAAAAATAGATTAAAAACTTCTTTGTACTTCGTTATTAATAGGAGAAAGTCTATATTCTAAAGCAGTGATCCCCAAGTGTCATCTTGGGACATCTGTTATTATTTGTTTTTTCCTAAGATGTTACACTCCTCTGTCCCTGGAGAGACCATACATTTTTCTGTATCTAATACGGGGTTTTCATCATCTTAGAAGGCCTGGTATCTAGCTCCAGGTCTACACAGTGCAAAAACTGGTGGAAGTAAGCAGGGATTGCTTATACCACCACCACCACACCTTTCCTGGATAAGATGATGCTGGGGCTTGTGGTCCTTAAAAGTTCCACATTTCTTCTTTGTTCATTTTTCTTCAGTGGACCTGACACAGTCCCTACAAAAGCGGAATGCGCTGTAAGAATGTGCCCTGTCAACACACAGTGGCTAGGGTTAGAGAGTCGCGAAAGAGCGAAGTCGCGGTGATATTATCACTCGTTAGCCAGGCTCTTGTTGCATGCACTTCACGAAGGAGATTTCTAAGTCGGCTGCTAGACTCTCACACTGACCTATCTTGGAACGTTATAGAAGGGCAGACCTCACTGGAAAAGATGGGGACGACCCCACTGGTGTTCCTTCCAGCAAGAAGACTAAGAAAGCTTATTCCCTGCCACCAAACATCAACCTTTGACCTCGGGTATGGACCAGGGTCTTTATTCAAATATGCATTATTGCCAATGTCCTTGCTTCTGTCCTCACATCACCAAAACCAAAAATCATTTGCTGTCAATTCTGACTAATGATGACCCTGCGTATGTCTGAATAGGACTGTACTTCCTAGGGTTTTCAGTGTCTGCGTTTTCAGAAATAGAGTACTAGGGTTTTCTTCCAAGAAGCTGTCTCTGGTTGGACTATGTGTTAGCCTGGATACTTTAAAGAAACAGATCCACAGAAACTCATGTATAAGAGAGTGTTTTATATGAAAATTAAGTGCGCATCAAGAAAACATCCCAACCCAGTGCTACCCAAGCCCACAAGTCCAACATTAACCCATTAACCCATATGTCCAACAAAGTCCTCCTCCATCTCACAAAACACACGCAATGATGCCAACACCAGGAGGAAAGCCGAGTCAGTGAATGTGTAAGCATCTCAGCGCTGGCAGGGGTCTCCACATGGCTGCTCCAGCACCCAGGCCGCAACGGGGTAGGTCCATGCGACTTCTCCTTGGGGATGTCTTGCAGGAAGTGAGCCTTGCCAGCTGAAGCTGGGAAATGGCTAAGGGAGCTGCGCCCTGGTCCAACCATCAGAAAGCAAGAGACTCGATAACTAAAAAGGCGAGGCTCACTGAGCCATTTATCCCTGCGCCCTTCAATTAACCCCACAGGTGTTTATCGGCCAGGTTGGCACACTAAACTAACTACCTCAGACTAGAACTACCAACCTTTCAGTTAATAGTCCAGTGCCTTAACCATTTGCATCACCTGAAACTCTTCCACTAAACTACCCACTGACATCTAGTTGATTACTACTCAAAGTGACCCTAAGCAGGGTTTCTGAGACTGTAAATCTTTATAGATACAGACAGTCTCATCTTTCTCCCAAATAGCAGCTGATCGATTTAAACAGCCCACTTTAAGGTTAGCAGCCCAATGTCTAACCCAAAATGTGACCAAGGCTCTATTCCACTAAAGTAGACACAGACAAAAGACAAGCCGGAGAGTGAAACTCTGTCATCGTTTTTGTATTGCTGTTCATATGAAATGTCATGTTGTGCTGATGAGCTAGTTCATGCCATTACTATACCCAAGAAAGTCGAGCTTTCTTTTTTATTTTCTGTCAACTGTGTGGTAGAATAACTTAAAGAGATTTTAAATAATAAGTATACCTGACCCCCACCCTAGACCAAGAACTAGACCAATTAAATCAGAATTTCTAGGAATGAAACCTGGGAATCATCCTTCCTTCATCCCTCCCTCCCCACCTCTGTCTCCCTCTTCTTTCCTTCCTCTATAAGTATGCATGTACTTGGATTTAGAGAACAGAACTGCATCCTGCCCCAATTCTGCAGGCTGAACGTCCAAATCAACCTCAGCAATGTTGGCTTCTTTGTTTGTAGGCCTGGATGTCCCTTGGTTCCTAGAGGATCTTTGCATGATTTGTCTTCCTGTTTTGGTGTGTTCCTCTGTCTAATCTGCTCCTTTGATAATGTAGGAGTGATTAGGTTTGGCGCACCTAACAAAGAAAAGATTCTTTCTAGACAGGATGACATCGGCAGGTATGTCAGCCCAGATTCTAATACCTTCTGACGGGATACAATTAAATCTCTAGAGGATCCCTTTCTGGAAGCAGCCTGGGGTATCTCTTCCCCTCATCCTATCTTCCTGTCCCAGGCTGAGAAACTGTGTGCCTCTCCTGAAGGTAAACGAATGCTATCTGTCAGCAGCTCTTAAAACAAATGTCTGAGAACGTACTTTGGTGTAGCCTGTGAAGAATTGATTTCTTGTGTTCGATCCTTTTGAACTGTGTATTGTAAAGTAGGTGAAAATGTACAGATCAGATCAGTTTTCCATTCAGTAATGTATAAGCATTTTGTTTCATGACGTTGGTTACAATCCCCGCGTTTACCCTGGGTTCTCTTTTCCATTTCTACTTTGTTCCTAGTCCTGTTTAGTCCTGTCGTCTGATCGTTATCTTTGGCCAAATGCTGCCCTTTTCATCTCGAATGGCTGATTGTTCTAAGCAATGCATACCTTTCTAAAGATATTGTTCACGCTATTGACCTGCCTATTGTCTGGCGGAAAATGGAGTCACAGGGTGAGTTTCGTATTGTGACACAGTCCCAGGAGTTCCAGCAGTCTCTATTCAGTCTGGTCTTTTTGACAATTTTAAGTTTTGTTCCTTATTTTTCTCCCGTAGGCACTGGGTAGTTCCTGGCTCAGAATCCTGGAGGTTGAGGCTTTGGACAATTTTCCAGAGTCTTTGTTTTTTTTTTCACTTTTTTGGTTACATATGGGTAGAGATCAATAATTGCACCTCAGATGGCCTCTCATAAGCTTTAAAGGCCACAGCCATACTCACCAAAGTCAGATGTAGACCATTTTATTTGAGAACTATTTGTGCCAATTAACGTTGATGTTCCCTGCATCTATGACCCTGAGCACCAGACTCAGTGACTCACGCCCTCGGGTTATTTGATTAGGGCAAGAAAGTTGTCATAACTTTGCACTGGTACAGTATAGATACAGCTACAGATAGATAAATAGACAGCTATATTTGCAGCATATATTAAATGCATATGTAAAAATATCCTCTGTCAAACCTTTATATATACATGGGCATAGTCTCCTTCACCTTCCTACACCTTTCAAATTTCCTGTGTATCCATTCATGTTATTGTTGCTAATTGCTAACACGCACAGTAAATTCACTGCCATCAGATTGGTGCTGAGTCATAGAGACCCTTTAGCATATGGAAAAACCACCTCTGGGTTTCTGAGACAGAAACTTTATAGGAGTGGAAAGTCTCCTCTTTCTCCCAAGGAACAGCTGTCGTTTTGAACTGCTGACCTTTTGGACCACAGCCCAATGCGTAACTACTACACCACCAGGGTTCCTAGTCAGGATAATAGCCTCCAAAGAAGCGCTCGTGGCACTGTGGTTTCGGTGCTGGGCAGCCTCTCTGCAGGAGAAAGATAAGGTTGTCTACTCCCATGCTTGTTTGCTGTTGGGTGCCCTCCAATCGACTCCAACTCGTAGCGACTTTGTGACCCACACAACAAAGTATTGCCCCATACTTCTTAATGGGACACCCTCATAGTTCTTGTTCTAATGTTTAAGCCATTGTTGCAGCCATCGTGACAACATACCCTGTTAAAGTCCGTCTTCGTTTCCACTGCTTCTTGCCCGAGCACGAAGTGCTTCTCCAGAAGACCAGTCTCTGCTAACACAGCCAGGGTTCACGAGACCAAGTCTTTCCATCCTTGCCTTCGGCTGGATCCTGGCTGGCCTTCTTCCAAGACAGATTTGTCTCTTCTTTTGGGAGCGCATGGTACTTTCAATATTCTTCACCAGCACCTTAATTCAAATGCACGGATTCTTCTTCAGTCTTCCTTATTCTGTACGCAAATATTATATGCATATGAGGCAATTAAACATATCTTGGCTTGGGTCATGCCTACGTTAGTCCTCAGAGGAACCACCTTGCTTTTCAAAACTTTAAAGAAGTCCAATGCAATGTATCCTTTGATCTCTTGACAGCTGCTGCCATGAGAATTGATTGTGTATCTAAGCAAAATGAAATCTTTGACAACTTCAATCTTTTCTCCATTTATCACAAATGTCCCCCATTTTCCAGTTGTGAGGAGATGGGTCTTCTTTACATTGAGTATAATCCATGCTGAAGGCTGCATTCCTTGATCTTTATCAACAAGTGCATCAAATCCTCCTCCCTTTCAGCAAGCAAGGTTGTGTCATCTGCATACCACAGGTTATCAGTAAGCCTTCTCTAAGCCTGATTTCGCATTCTCCTTCATATAATCCAGCTTCTCTAATTATTTGCTCACTATATAGATTGAATAAGTATGTGACAGGATAAAGTCTAGAAATCCTATAAAGGATCACCATGTGTTGGATTCAACTCTATGTAAGTGTGTTTGGTTTTAAGTCTTTTGGGTAATATATTTCAGGTTTGTCCATATTAAGAGATGTTTAACAAATCCGTAATTATTCTTTAAGGGTGCTTAGTAAATCCATTGTTTGTATGTACCACAGTTTGTTTATCCATTCACCCATTAAGGGCATTTGGTTGTTTTCCTTCTTTCACTCTTGTGCATAGTGCTGTGATGAACATGGGTGTGCACATATCTATTTGAGTCATAGCAGCTGTAAGAATATTGGATCCTGTGGCATTTCTCTTTCCAACTTTTAAGAAAACACCCCACCATTTCCCACAGTGAATATACTATTTTACAATCCAACTAGCAATGTAGGAGGGTTTTCAGCAGCATTTACTGTTTTCTATTATTTTTTGAACTTTGTTATTAATGATGAGGTCAGATGATATGTCATTGTTTGGATTTTCATCTCCTGGTGGGAGAGTGGGGTACCACAAGGTTAGCACCTCAAAATCACTAGCCACTCCTCAAGAGCAAGAAGACAGTTCAACCTTGTCCTAGAGGCGCCTCGTGAGACGGGATGAACTCAATGGCTAATATTTAGAAGCATTTCCTCCTATGTTTGTTGGATCTCTGAATGTTTACTTTGGTTAAATTTCTCTTCTTGTTATTTGCCCATTTTTTAATGGACATATTTGTCTTTTTGTTGTAGAGGTGTTGAAGTTTTCTACACATTTTGGAGATTGGTCTTCTGTCCAATATGTCATTGTCAAAAATGTTTACAGTCTATAGAAATCCTTTGGGGAAATCTTTTAATGTACCTAAGTATCGAATATTTAGCAGGTACCCGTCATCTAGTTTGTCTTCTGTTATTTGTGCATGTTTAGTTTTGGTTGGTAATGTATGCACTATGGTCTCTAAGTTTATCTCTATATTTACTCTGATAGTATTTGTGCCAGTTATATAATCTCCTGTCAATTTGAGTGAAGGGGTGGAATCTAGTCTGTCAATCAGGTCACAGCCTAATTGATCCCTCTTTGTGGATGTGGCCCTCTCCTGAGGAGTCTGAAAGCTCCTTTCTTCCTTCCTGGAGGTGGGACGCACACACTCTGTTTCACCTTCCTCCTGAGAAGACACATGGAGCCACGCTGATGGCAGCCAGAGCCCTGGAGATGCTTCTATCACCATAAGATCCACAGGACTTTCCACCCACTGGCCTAAGATCATCTTGCATTTGGCATCATTGCATGTGCTACATGAGTCTGAAGAGGAATTCATGGCTAATATCAGACATATGGGCTAATATCAAACTTATGGACTTGATCTGGACTGGGCTGGGATGTTTTATTGACGCATAATTACTTTTTGATCTAAAGTTATCTTCTACACCTACGCTTGTCTCTGGATTTGTTTCTCTAGTCAACCTAGACTAACACAGTCTTTGTACTTTTAAGTTTTATATTTAGGTCTTTGAACCATCATGAGTTCATTTTTTTCACATTGTGAGATGTGGATCATATTTCTTTTATCTACAGATGACTATCCAGTTTTGCTAGCACCATATGTTAAAGAAACTATCTTTTGTCCACTTAATAAGTTTCAACTCTTTGTCAAAGATCAATTGTACATAGGTGGATGAATTTATTTTTGGATCCTCAATTCTGTTTACATAGGTTGTTTGCTTTATCAGTACCAGGCTGTTTTGATTGCTGTAGTTGTATCGTAGAGTTTTAAGATCAGGAGTTGTGAATTTTCCTACTTTATTATACTTCTTCATTAGTGCTTTGTTTATGGAGGTATCGTTTTTCTCCTTATGAAATAATTGGTGAGTTTTTCCATCCTATTTTTTAAAAAGTGATACTGGAATCTGGTTCAAGATTGCATTAATCTGTAGACTGTTTTGGAAAATAATGAAATTTTCAGTGTTAATCTTCCTATCCACAAGCCTGGGATAGTCTTTGATTTATGGGGTTCTTTTTAGGATTCTTGTGGTGTTTTATAGTTTTCTTTATCTAGCTCTTTTTTATTTATGGTTAGATTTTTTCCTAACTATTTCATCTTTGGCGTGGCTATTATAAGTGGCATTGTTTTCTGGTTGTCTTTTCAGAGTTCTCTTTGTTAGTGTAGAGGAATCTAACTGATTTGTGTTTGGTGATCTTGCACCTTACCAATTTGCTGAATCTTTCCAGTTTTCAGCATTTTCCTTACCGAGTCTTTAAGATTTCCCAGGTAGAGAATTATTATCATCTGAAAATAGGGGTCATTTTATTTTTTTCTCTGCCAGTTTGAATGCTTTTTATTTTCCTTTCTTGCCTATTTCTTTGATTAGGATTGCCAATACAATGTTGAATTCGAGTGGTGATAAAGGGCATCCTTGCCTGCTTCCTGTTTGATTTCAGTTTTTCTCTGTTGAAAATAATGCTGGCAGTTGGTTTTGTGTATATGTTCTTAGCTATGTTGAGAACTTTCCCTCCAATTCTTATTTTGTTGAGAGTTTTTAAAAATCAGGAGTTAATGTTGAAAATGCCTTTTTTTCACAACAATTGATATAATCATGGGGTTCTTTTCCTTTGTTTTATTTATGTAGTGGACTATGATGGTTATTTTTGTAATATTTGGCAATACTTGCATACCTGAATTGAATTCCACTTGGTCAGCATGCGTTATGTTTTCTTCTGTTGTTGGTTTCTGTTGGTTAATATCTTGTTGAGAAGTTTTTCATCCATGTTCATGAGGGATCTCGTTCACACACTGCCCTCAAGTCAAGTCTAACTCATAGTGACTCTATAGGAGAGGGTAGAACTTATCCCATGGGTTTCTGAAATTCTTTACAGGAGTAGAAAACCGATCCTTCTCCCCTGGAGCAGTTAGTGATTTTGAACTGATAGCATTGCAGTTAGCAGCACAACGCAAAGCACACTAAAGCCACCAGGGCTATTTTCATGAAGGATATTGATGTATAATTTTCTTTCTTGTGTGTAAAGAGTATCCCTTCTATTTCTATATTCTGTAATACTTTGACTAGAAGTGGTGTCAACTTCTAGTTGGTAAAATGGTAGAATTCACTAGTAAAGTTAATAGGAGAAGGGTTGTTATCGGTAATCTTTTTATACCCATTTAAAAAATTGTAATCATTTTATTAGGAGCTCTTACAGATATAACATTCTAGACTTCAATCACATCACGCAATATTGTGCAATTGCTACAGAAATCAGTTTCAAAACATTTTTTTCTTCTTGAACTCTTTGATACCAGCTCTCTTTTATCCCCTTCACACACCCACTCTATCCCCTCCCTCCCCAAACCTACCCTACCCCCCTCCCTGGAACCCTTATTAATTAATTAATTTATCTACTTATCTATTTAGCCATATCTTGCACAATCCCAATATACTCATTCACATACAACTCTCTTGTTTGATCCTATTGAGTTATCAATGCTATCCTATACAGTTATCAATGCGATCAGCTCCCTGTCCCCACTCAACCCCTCTTCCCATACCCTCAGGGAACCATTACTGTTTCTGAAGCGTTATCTTTCTTGTCTTTCATGTACCAAATAATCTTAAATATACAAATGAACATACGTAAATCTAACATGATTAATTAGGTGAAAAAAATCTTAATAGTAAGGGGGGGAAATATTAAAGAACTAGAAGATAGTTATGTGGTTCATTAGTTCTATACCACATCCCTTTGTGTGACCCTTCTGAGAGGGACTGTCCAATTATCTTACAGGTTTTGGGTCTCCACTACATCTATGCCCCTTCACATCAATTTGGTTAGTTGTTTTTGAACTTCTGATATCTCTTCCCATTAATACCTTATGATCACATAGGCTGATATGCCTTCTTCCATGTGGGTTTTGTTGCTTCCCTGCTAGATGGCCACTTGTTTAACTTCAGACCTTTCAGACCCCAGATACTGTATCCTTTAATAGTCAGGCACCATCAGCTTTCTTCTTCACATTTGCTTATGCATGCATTTTGTCATCGGTGACCGTATCAGGAAGGTGAGTATCATACAATGCTACATTATTCAAACAAACTGTCCTTTGCTGAGGTTCAATTTAAGTAGAGGCTCAAAGTCCATCTGCTTCCATGTTGCATTTGCATATTAATACATAAACAATTACACCTATCTTTATATGTGTACATGATTGGTCAAAGACAACCAGATGAGCTGCATCCTCCTCACCATCAATTTTAGAATAATTACTATTCCCCTGTACCTGTCATTGTTGGCTCCCCACTCCCACCCCCACCTCCCATGACCCCATGAATGGGTTTGTTCAAATTTTCAATCTCAGTCTGTGTTACTTTAGGTCAGCAGTGTGTTTCTAGAAATTTGTTCATTTCCTCTACATTTTCAAAATTGTTGGAGAACAGTTCTTCATATTGTTCCATTATTATCTTTTTTTATTTCACTTGGATCTGTTGTGACACAACCCATGTCATTGTTTATTCCTGTTATTTGCATAGTTTCATTCTTTACCTTTGTTAGATTTGCCAATGGTTTCTCAATTTTATTAATCTTTTCAAAGAACCAAATTCTAGTCTTGTTGGTCTTTTTTTAATTTTTAAATTTTATTTTATTTTAGCAGTTTTATTGGAATATAATGCATGTGCTGTACAATTCAATGGTTTAAAGATATTAAAAGAGTTGTGCAATTATCACCACAACCAATTTTAGAACTTTTTTCTTTCTTGTACCCATTATTCTTAGCTCCCCATCAACCCCACCTCACCTGCCATAAATCCAAGAAACCATAAATCTAGTAGATGTCTTTATATATTACCTATCCTGGATTTCACATAAAGAAAATTATGCCCCCCAAAACCCCCAAATGACAATAAAACATAGGAAAAACTTTCATCAAAAAGAATACAGAACATAAAAGAAACTTGGACAATTTAAAAATGAGTCTAATGGTTCTGGGGGGACATGGGGGAGGCAGGGGAATTGAAGGGGGCAGCCAACAAGCCCAGGGGTAAGGGAACAACAAGTGATCTAAAATAGATAGCAAGGAGGGCGTAGGATTCCTACTGGGGCTTGATTAAGAGCAATGTAGCCAAGAGGAGTTAATGAAAGCCAAATGAAAGTAGAACATGATAATGGGACAAGAGGAAAGGAAAATGAAATAGAGGAAAGAAATAGTAGGCAAAGGACATTTACAGAGGTCTAAATACAGGCATGTACATATGTAAATATATTTATATATAACTATAGGGAAATAGATTTATGTACATATATTTATATGTTAAGTATTAAGGTAGCAGATGGACATTGGACCTCTATTCATGTACTTCCTCAACACAAGAACACTTTGTTCTAATAACTCGGCATTCTGCAATACTAACCTTCCCAACACAATCACTGAAGACAAAATGGGTGCATAAGCAAATGTGGTGAAGAAAATTGATGGTGCCTGGCTATCAAAATACATTGGGTCTGGGGTCTTAAAGGCGTGAAGAAAAACAAGCCACATGGAAGAAGCACACCAACCTGTATGATCATGATGTGTCAATGGGATCAGGTATCAGGCATCAAAGACCCAGAACAAAAAATCATATTGATGTGAATGAGGAGGAGGGTGGAATGGAGACTCAAAGCTCATCTGTAGACAATTGGACATCCCCTCACAGAAGGGTCATGAGCCAGCCAGGGTGCAGTGTATCACTGACGAAACATACAATTCTCCTCTAGTTCTTTAATGCTCCATGCCCCACACACTATTATGACCCCAATTCTACCTTATAAATTCGGCTAGACCAGAGCATGTGCACTGCTACAGATAAGAGCTCTCAACACAGGGAATCCAAGGCAGATAAACCCCTCAGGACCAATAATGAGAGTAGTGATACCAGGAGGGTAGAGGAAAGGTGGGGGGAGAGAGGGGAGCTGATCACAATGATCGACAGACAGCAGAAAAATGGGTGACGAGAGACAGCAGTTGGTGTAAGACATGAAAAAAATAATAATTTATAAGTTATCAAGGGTTCATGAGGGACGGAGGGTGGAGGAGGGAGGGTAAAACATAAGGAGCTGATACCAAGGGCTCAAGAAGAAAGAAAATGTTTGGAAATGATGATGACAGCATATGTACAAATGTGCTTGATACAATGGATGGATGGATGGATGGATGGATGGATGGATGGATGGATGGATGGACTGTGATAAGAGCTGCAAGAGCCCCCAATAAAATGATTTGAAAAAAAATTAGTCCAGAGGCAAAACAAATAATAATATGTTAAATTTTAACCTAACTGTATCTGCACTGATTTATTTTCCAATACACTCTGAGAGCAAGGCTATTCACATCCTTAGTCAATGTGGGAGTTCAATGAAGGCTTAATCTTCACTCATAGAGGTTCTGCAAATAGTTTTTGGGATTTCACTGTCATTCATATCCTTTTGAAAATAGGGTGATTAAAATTTAAATCATACCATAGTGAATGATGGGGGGAGTGTGGAGTGGAGATCCAAAGCCCATTAGTAGGCCACTGGAGATCCCCTTGCAGAGGGGTCTCAGGGAGGAGATGAGCCAGTCAGGGTGCGATGTAACAATGATGAGAAATACAACCTTCCTCTAGTTCCTAAAGGTTTCCTCCCCGCTCCCACTACCATGACTCGAATTCGATCTTGCAAGACTGGCTAGACCAGAGGAGGTACACTGGTACAGATAGGAACTGAAAATACAGGGAATCCAGGACGGATGAGCCCTATAGGACCAGTGGTGTGAGTGGCAAAACAGGGAGGGTAAAGGGAGAATGGGTAGGAAAGAGGGAACCGATTACATGGAACTGTGTGTGACCTCCTCCCTGGGGGACAGACAACTGAAAAGTGGATGAGGGGAGACGTCGGACAGGGCAAGATATGACAAAATACCCATTTGTAAACTATCAAGGGCTCATGCGGGAGGGGGGAGCGGGGAGGGAGGGGAAAAATGAGGACCTAGTGTCGGGGGTTTAAATGGAGAGAAAATGTTTTGAGAAACGATGTACAAATGCGCTTTACACAGTTGATGTGTGTATGGATTGGGATAACAGTTGTATGAGCCCCTAATAAAATGTTAAAAAAGAAAAAGAAAAAAAAATTTAATTCTAATAAAATGTTTGGATTCTATTATTTAGAATTCTTGGATCACATGGGCTGGTGTATTCCTTCAGTGTAGACTTAGCTGGCACATCATTTAAATGGCTGCTTGTTTTAAGACCCCAAACACTGTTCTTTCTCATAGCCAGACACCATCTGATTTCTTCACCAAAATTTGCTATGCCTTATAATGATCACTTCAACAGGCATGTTTAAGATAATGTCTGGTTCCGTTAATGGAGTTTCCAAACCACACAATTGTGATGTGGTTTATGACGAATGCTGTACAACTCAAAAAGGCAAAGGCAAACAGCTGATAAGAAACTCATTCAAAACTGCATGATTAACAACATAATACGGGGTGGATTCTCCCATTGGGAGTCTATATAGATAATGTTAACCATTTTCCTCAAGGGCAGGCTGCCCCTCCTTGGTTTACCCACCAAGAAAAATGAAATCACCTCCTTTGGTCATGAATTCCCATTGAAATTCACTGATTACCATTAAAGTGATGCCTATTAATTTGGGGTGACAATGGGTTATGCTGTATAGCAAGATCTATTTGACCTTGTCCCTACAGGCCCCCTCCCCTAAAAAAAGAAGTAACACCAGCTAAGGTGAAACTTCCTCTGAAGAAGTGGTTTTTAAGATATACAATTAAGGGACTCATAAATGTACTGTAAGTATTATACAGACCCACCAGCACAATTTTTGGAAAAAGAAATTAAATAATTACAGGACTTGAGAACAAATGCTTGTCTTCATTTTGGTGTTTGTCCTTATAGTAATAGTCTCATACAATAGTTCCTTTTGTGATGGGCTTACTTCGCTCGGCACAGTGTTCTCCAGGTTTATCCATGTTGTGAGGTGCTTCATCGTTTCATCAATGCTTTTTAATGATGCATAATATTCTACTATGTGTATGGACCAAAGTTTCTCTAGTTATTCTTCTACTGACGTCTGTTGGGTTGCTTACAACTTATGCTATGAACAGTACTACCATGAAGATGGGAGTTCATATGTCTATTTGCATGATATCTCTTGCTTCTTTCCGGTATATCCCCCTAAAGTCATTGTTTGGTCATATGGGATTTCTGTTCCCACTTGTTTTAGGTAGCACTCTATCACTTTACATGGTTTTACATGTTTACAGACTCAACCACAGTGTATTAGAGTTCGAATCTCTCCACATCTTCTCCAGCATTTTTTTTCACTTGAGCTGTCATTATCAGTGCAAAGTGAGATTTCATCCTTGTTTTGATTTGTATCTCCCAGATGGTTAATGATCATAAACACTTTTGCATGTTTGTTAGTCATTTGGATGCCATTTTTTGTGAACTGTTTATGTCTTTTGCCCACTTTTTAATTAGATTATTTTTCCTTAATGAAGTCTTGCAGTATTCTATAGATTTTAGAGATTAGACCCTGTCTGTTATGTTATTGCTAAGCAATTTTCCCAGTTAGTGGGGTCTCTTTTTATGATGTCTTTTGATGCATATAAATGTCCAATTTTTAGTAAATCTAGTCATCTATTTTGTCTTCTACTGTATGTACTTCCTTCATTGTACTTGATAGTATGTGTATACCCTGTTATAGGGTCTTTATGTTTGTCCCTATTTTCACATTAGTAATCTTTATAGCTTTGGGATTTACATTTAATTCTTTGACCCATCTTGAGTTTGTTTTGTACATAGTATGATATCTGTGTCCTGTTTCCTTTTCTGAAGATGACGATCCAATTTTTCGAGCCCGATTTGCTGAAAAGACTCTCACATCTAATATTTTGGTTTTTTACCCCTTTGCTGCCTATAGGTGAGTGTATTTGTTTCTTGTTTTTCTACTTTATTCCATTGATCTATGCACTTATCATTGTACCAATACTAGGCTGTTGTGGTAACTCTGGCTGTATAATAGGTTTTGAGATTGGGTAGTGTGATAGATAGTTAGTCATGTTACAACATGGTTCCCAGAGGAACGTGTGTGTGGAATTTAGCCTGTCAATCAGGTCGCAGCTTGATTAGAGGGCAACTGAGATAAATGGCTCTCTGGAGGCTGGACTTTTTCTCTTTCTCCCCAAACTGGGCCACACTCTCTCTCTGCTTCACCTCCCTGTTAAAGAGCAATGTGGCTGAGACCTGCCAAAGCCCTGGAGATACACCACCATTGGATTCACAAGACTTTGCATCCACCTGCATTCTGCACCATTGTGTGTGGCTGTGTGAGTCTGAAGAGGGATTTATGGACTAGTGTCAGACTTACGGAGTAGTATCAGACTTATGGACTTGATCTGGACTGTGTTGGGATGTTTGCTTAATATGTAATTACTTCTTGATATAAAGCTCTCTCTTACACATATGAGTATCCCTTGATTTGTTTTCTCTAGTCAACCCAGTCTGACACAGGTAGTGTGAGTCCTCCTGCTTTGTTTTCTCTTTACACTGTCCTGGCTGTATAGTGGATTTGCGTTTGGCTACTAACCTGAAAGTCAGCAGTTCAAAACTACTAGCCTACTTCAAGGGAGAAAGATGAATCTTTCTATTCTCATAGAAAAGCAGCAGTCTTGTAAACCCACGGAAGTAGTTCTAAACCCTGTCCTATAGGGTCCTTTGATTCAAAATTAACTCAATGGCAGTGAGTTTGGTTATTTGGTTGCTTATCCTGTCTCTTCCCTCTCCATATGAAGTTGGCTATTAATTTTTCCATTTCTTTAAAGAATAAAGTTGGAATTTGGACCAGAAGTGCACTTATATTTACAGATTGGTTTGGTTACTATTGACATTTTCACAATCTTAAGCCTTCTGATCCATGAAGATTTTCTAATTCTGTAGATTTTTTTGGCTTCTTGTAATAGTGTCCTGTAATTTTTTTAATACAGGTCGTTTGTTTCTCTGATTAAGTTTATTACTAAGTATTTCATCTTTTGTGTGGCTTTTGTAAATGATATTACTTTGTTGATGCCTTTTTCAGAGCACTCTTTTTTATTTTACAGGAATCCAATTGATTTCTGCTTGTTAATCTTGGAACAATGCTCCATCTTTCAATTGTTTCCATGAGTCTTTTTGTTAAGTCTTTGAGATTTCCTACATATAAAATAATATCATCTGCAAATAGTAAGTTTCACTTCTTCTTTGCCTATTATATTCCTTAATTTTATTTGTGTTGTCTAATGACTAGACTGCCAGAAAAATGTTGAATAAGAATGGTGATAAGGAGGTATTTTTATCTAGTCTGTCTCTCAGGGAAAACGCTCTCAGTTTTTCCTTGTTGAATGAAGTGTTGGCCGTTGTTTTTTCATATATGGTCTTTATTATGTTGACAAATGTCCCTTATACTCCTATTTTATTGAGTGTTTTATCAGGAATGGATGTTGGATATTCTTAAATGCCTTCACTTCATCAATTAATATGATTGTTGATTCTTACTTTTTGTTTTGTTTATGTGGTGAATAACATAAGATTGAACCATTTTTGTATACTTAGTAAGAATTCCATTTGATGATGGTGTACTATTATCTTTGATATATTGTTGCATTCTACTGACCAGGACAGAACTTTACTGAATTTTGGGGGGGTCTATAGTCATAAAGAATATTGGTTTGTGGCTTTCTATCCTGGTGGTGTATTTACTTGGCTTTAGTATCAGAGCTATGCCTGCTTCATAAAATGAGTTTGGGGGTTTTCTGTCATTTTCTATATTCTAGAATAGCCTGTGTAGAATTAGTGATGCTCTTCTCTGAATAATTGGTAGAATTCCCTTGTGAAAGCATCTGGTCCTGAAATTTTCTTGTTTGAAAGTTTCTCTAATGACCTACTCTATTTCCTCTTTTTTATGGGTCTGCTGAGGTTTTCTAATCACTCTGTGGTAATTTGAGTAGATGCTGTGTTTCTAGAAATTTTCTCTTTCATCTAATTTAAAAACTTGTAAGAGTACAAAATTTTTAATAGTGTGCTATTATTCTTATTTCATTTTGTTCTGTTACCATGGCACCCTTTTAATCTCTAATTCTAGATAGTGACATCTTCTCTTTCATTTCCTTCGTTAAGTTTGTCAATTTTGTTAATCTTTTTTGAAGAATCAGCTTCTTGTCTTGTTGATTTTTTTCATTGTTTTCTTGTTTTCCAGATAACTTATTTCAGAGTCTTCATGATGTCTCCTTTGGTTACAGGTGTATTTTGTTGCGCATGTCCTAGTTATTGAAGATGTTCTGTTAGGGTATTAATTTTGATTTTTTCCCTCTTTTTTTTCTTGTGTTCATTAATTGCTATAAATTTCCCTCTGAGAACTCCTTTTACTATGTTCCAAAGATTCTGAGATATGTTCTCATTTTATTTGTTTCAAGGAATAAATCCCTTGCTTGCTGTATTACTCAGTCATTTTAAAGTAGTATATTGTTCAGTTTATATATATTGATTTTTTCCCCACAGTAACCCTTTTTAAAAATTATTTCTGCTTCATTTACTTCTACTCAAACCTTTTTTGTTTCCTTATGACTACAGGCTTGTTTTGTTTCTCTTTTTCTAATTGTTATATATGCTGGATTAAGGTGTTGAATTTGATCATTTCTTCTTGTCTCATTTGTGCATTTATTACTATAAGGTACCTGTGTTACTAAGGCTTTTGTGTTAACATGGCACCAGTAAGATTTGGGTGGAGTTCAGCCTGTCAATCAGGTCGCAGCTTGATGAAGTCCCACCAAGATCAATGGCTCTCTGGAAGATAGCCCCCTCTCCCTCTCCCTTCCTCTTCCTGTGGGTGAGAAACTCTGAGACTTGGCCAAGCCCTGTGATAAACTGGGCCACTGGACCCACACGGTCTTTCACCCAAGGCCTTCCTGTGATCTTCTTGCAGTCTGCATCATTGCACATGGCTGATGAGTCTGAAGAGATACTAAGTATCAGACTTAGGGACTTGAGTTGCACTGGACTAGGATGCTTCCCTGATATATAAAGCTTCTTGATACAAATCACTTTATTACACATATCTGAGAGTCACTGGATTTGTTTCTCTAGTCAGCCCGTACTAACACAATGCCATTTGAGCACTGCTGTTGCTGTGTTCCAAACACCACTGCAAGTTATAATTTCATTTGATTCCAGAGACTTTCTTATTTTTTGTTTGTTTCTTCAGTTATTCAGTAATTTTTAAGCAAGGTACTATTCCATTTCCATGTATTTTTATTGGTTGCTAATTTTATAGCATTGTGAGCTAAGATTTGCTGTCATATTTCAACATTTTAAAATTTTTGGAGACTTGCTTTGTGATCTACTACATGATCTTTTATGGAGAATATTCCATGTGCACTGGAAAGGAGTGTGTACTGTTATGTTGGGTAGAATATTGTGTATGCTCTTAAGTTAGATTGGTTGATTGTGTTGTTTAGTTCTTCTGTTAGATTTTTTTCTAGTTCTTCTGTCCTTTGTCAGTGTGATATACTTCAGTCCCTCACTATTATTTTGGAATTGTTTATTTTTTTTCTTTACAATTCTGTTAAGATTGATGTATGTGTTTAGGGCTCTTTCATTGGATGCATAGATATTTATCATGCCAATGTCTTCATATTCTATTAACCCATTAATCACTATATAATGTCCTTCCTTTAATCTTTAGATGATTTTTGGCTTAAATTCCATTTACACATAAGTTAATATTGCCACTCTTGGTGGTTTTTGGTTGCCACTTATTAGAGAGGCTTTCCCCCATCTTCGGATTTGTAGTCTTTATTGTCTTTGTGTCTACTATATATCTTATTTATTTACTTACTTAAAATTTTACCCTTTCTTAGTTTTTCCCCCAATAGTTTTATTGAAATATATACCACATATCATACACTTTTATAGTTCAGTTGTATTTAAAGAGTTGTCTATACACCATCACAGTTAGCCTTAGAGCATCCTTCTCCCTCATGTATTCATTATTTTCTCCTTATTTCCCTCTACCTCCCCTCCACCACCTGCTACCACCTCTGCATATCCCCAATAAGCCATACCCCAATTGTTGTCCCTATATATCCGTCCATTCTGTGCTTCACATGCTGGAAAACATACCAAACAAACAAAAACAGAAGCAAAAAATATTTTAATCATTTTATTGGGGACTCGTGTAACTCTCATAGAAAATATATTTTTAAATAATTAAGGAAAAGACCAAAGACAAAATTAAAATAAACCGGGGGGGGGGGACAATCTCTGTTGAGAAGAAAAAGGCAGGATATATTGGAAACTAGAACAAATCCAAGATAGGTGGAGGGGAATCTAATAGCTACTTCCATATTATAACCTAATTCCATCTACCATAATCAAGTTTACAATAGTCCCTGTCTCATAGCAAGGCTATTCACATCTGTTGATTATGGTCAGAGGTGATCCACCAGAAAATTAATATGGGCTCCCACTGTCATCCATAGCCTTCTGCAAATTGGGTGTTCATAACTTAAGCTGATACCTTTCTCTCCTTCAGATTTGCATTTTGTTATTTATCATTTTTTGAGTTAACAGGCTGTTGTGTTTCTTCCATGTGGATTTAGTTGTGATCTTACTTAGATGGCTGCTTGTTTACATAGAAGCCTTTAAGAGTCTTGATGCTATTCTTTTTTATAGTCGGCACCATCTGTCTTTTCAGCACACTTAGCTGTAGCACCTACATCTTCAGTGATCTCTTCCTGAGAGAGAGCATCAAGTGGGGCCAAATCATTAAATCTAAGTAGTCTTAGATTGAATTTTGAATTAAATATGAGCCCCAATCCATTCACTTGCCTGTGGTTTATTTGTGTCTCTGATTTACTTTCAGGGCCTCATTATCATTCTGTGACAAAGAACGTTATCAATAATCTACTTGGCGTACAAGTTACTTCCACTGATAATATCATTACTGTATCCAATGGCATAGAATTTGACATACTGTCGAGAAAAGGAAGTTATGCAAATGAAGACCAGCTTCAAACCACAATCTATGAGTTGTTGGTTTGTACAGATTGAACTTTTAAATGTTTGAGCACTGTTTACATTGACCATGGGGGTTGGTGATAGGGGGAATTTTCTAGTAATGTTTATTTACAAGGGCAGAAATTTGTGATTAATACATGTCATAGTAAAACAAGGAGGCATTACCATAGTAAATACACAGTAGCTATGGGCCACCTTTCACTGAACACCCACAAAGCAAGGGCCCTAATGAAGGGCCATCAACTGTCAATTGCACAGCCTTCGGCTGTCACTCATCTGCTTCTTCTCACATCAGGGAGTTTCACCTTTCAGTTCAAGATATAAAGTCTAGTTCATTCAGTGGGATTTCCGCATCAAATCCTTCTGGTGTGGCTTATGAGGGATGTCATGTGCCCTGAAAAGACAGAGTTTAAGGTCACTGTCTACATAGCACATAGCCTGGGTCACTGAGGGTTGGATAGAAACTAAGCCAAATATGTCCAACCAGGAGCATAGTCCTGGGATTATTCTCCCTGTGGGCTCTATAGAATTATTTAGCATGTCCTTGTCCAATGTGAAGTTGCTGCTCTCCATTTTGGTGTGTTTTCTTTAGACAGCATGTTGATGGGTCATCTTTTCTTAGCCAGTGTGCTACTCTTTGTGTCTTAACTGATGCATTTAATCCATTTACATGCAGGGTAATTATCATTAAGTAAAATTTATTGGTGTCCACCGGAGACACAGTGTGGGAATTCCCATCACACCAAAGCAAAGCCCTTGGCACGTGCAGCGAAACACCAAGGGAATGGAGTGGCGAGGTCCCCAGGGAATGCTGAAGGTGGACTTTGGGGTCAGGGCATGATGCCCCAACAGACTGGACTGGAAAACACTCCTAAAGGCCAACAAACAGTCCTTGAACTAACTACAAGCTTTTCTTCCTTGTTGTGTGTTTTTTTTGTCATTGGTTTGTTGTTGTTGCTTTGTTGTATATTGTTGCTTGGTTTTGCTCTGTCTTGTTTTTGTGAATGTTATTATCTCCACAAGTCTGTCTAAATAAGATAGGCTGGATGAACAATCCGGAGGAGAAAACAATGGGACCGACAGTTCCGGGGGACATGGGAGAGGGAGAAGTGGGGGGAAAGGAAGTGGTGTTAACAAACCCACAGACAAGGGAACAACAAGTGATCCAAATTGGTGGTGATGTGGGTTTGGGAGGCCTGGTAGGGCATGAACAAGGGTAATGTAACAAAGAGGAATTGTTGGAACCCTGGTGGGGACTGAGCATGATAGTGGGACAGGAGGAAAGTCAAGGGGTAGAGGAAAGAGCTGGGAGGCAAAGGGCATTTATAGAGGTCCAGATAAAGGCATGTATATATGCAAACATATTTATATATTGAGGATGGGGAAATAGATCTATGTGCATATGTTTATAGGTTTAGTATTAAGGTAGCAGATGGACATTGGGCCTCCACTCAAGTACTCCCTCAATGCAAGAACACTTTCTTCTATTAAATTGGCATTCTATGATGCTCACCTTCCTGACACAACTGCTGAAGACAAAGCAGGTGAATAAGCAAATGTAGTGAAGAAAGCTGATGGTGCCCGGCTATCAAAAGATATAGATATTTATTCTTTTGGTATGGGCTTGTTGTGGTTTTCCACATCGGTTTGTATTAATTTGGGTAAATTGCACTTTTCTAGAAATATGCCCACTCCACCTAGGATTTCAAAAGTTTTGGTACAACTTTTTATGCTAATGTGTTATTTTAAATTTCATTTGGATCTGTTGTGTTCTTACCTCTTTCATGTCTTATTCTTGGTATTTACATCTACTCTTTCTTTTCCTTTTAAGTCGGACAATGGTTCATCAATTTTGTTAGTTCTTACAAAGAACCAACTTCTTGTTGATCTTTTCTGTTTTTTGTTTTCTAACTTCATGCTCTAGTCTTTATGATTTCTTTTCTCCTGATGAATGAAGGTTGCTTTCATTGTTCTTCAGGTGGTTTTTGAGGATGCTGGGTTACACTGCTGAGTTAGGGTCTCTCTTCATTTTTCATGTGTGTGTTTAGTATACATTGTCCTGAATATTGCTTTTGCTGTGACCCAAAAGTTTTGATATGTTGCACTTTCATTTGTTCCAAGAGATTTTAAAATTCCATTTCTTACTAAATCCAGTATTTTGAAACAGTGAATTGTTCAGTTTCCATATATTTGATATTTTTGCCCTTGCTTTTCCTATTTCTAGTTACATAGCATTGCGCTCTGAAAAATTGGATTGTAAAATCTCAATGTTTTTTAATTTATTAAGGCTTGCTTTGTGTCTTAACATTGACAATTGTAGAAAGTATCCCATGTGTACTCAAAATGAGTGTACACCATGTTGTTGCTGAGTGGAGTACTAGGGATATATGTCTAAGAGATCAAGTGGTTAATTGTGTTGTTTAATTCTTCTATGTCTAATGAATTTCTTTCCTGATTATCTGATTTTCCTCAAATGGGATGTATTGAAGTCCCTTATTATTGTTCTATTATTTATTTCTCTCATCAGTTCTATAAGAATATATTTTAATGATCTTTCTTGGGTGCATATGTTTATTGTGGTTATGTCTTTTAGTTCTATATCCTTCAATCATTATGTGTTGCCCTTTTTGTCTGATCATGGATTTTGTCTTGAAGATTGATTTGCTGTATTGGAGATTAATATAGCCACTCCTGCAGTTTCTGTTGTCATTACTTTGATGTATTTTTACATCATTTGATTTTTAGTATGTTTTTATGTTTGTGTATATGATTTGTTTCTTGTACACAGTATAGGGATGGGTCTGCTTTTCTTATCTAGCCTGCTACTCTGTCTTCACTGTGTGCTTAATTCATTAACATTCAATGTTGTTATTTATATGTATGGATTTGTTGCTGGCATTGTCATGTGTGGTTTTTATCTTTGTTTTTGTTTTGGTGTGTGTGTTGCTATTGGTTTCTTTGTTCTTATATTTCTGTGCTATTTTGATTAATGTTTTAAGTGTATTGATTCCTGTGTGGTATTGTCTTGTATGTTGATCTCATGTTTGTCTGCTGCTGTTGTTGATTATCTACCCAGAATAGTCCCCTTAGTTGTTTATGTAAAGCTAATCTTCTTTTTACAAATTTATTTCTTGTCACCTTTCTTGAAATACCCTATTTTCCCCTATTAATGGTGTGATAATTTTGCTGCACATAAGATTCTTGGTTGGCAGTTTTTTTCTTTCAAAATTGTATGTGTGTCATTCCATGTCTGCTTGACTGTGTGGTTTCTCCTGAAAAAATCTGAACTTATTCTGATTGGTTTTCTTTTGTCCGTGACTATTCGTTTTTCTTAGCTGCTCTCAGAGTGCTGTTTTTGTCCTTGGTATTGGAAAGTTTGACTATGTCATGGTGTTTTATGTCGGGGGTTCTCTGAGCTCCTCGGAGTGTTCTTTTATCCTCTGTCCTGCTGTGAGAGAAGTGCTCTTTCAGGATCTTTTGTGCTCTTTTCTCTAGAGGCTCTGGGATCATGAGACATACATTGTTCGTCTTGATGATGTCCCACAGTGTTCTTAGGTTTTCCCTACACTCCTTTGTTCCTTTTGCTGATTGTTCTGCTCATGGATTGTAGTAGAGAACTTATTCCTATGGTCTTTAAAGTTTTGCCTACTTCTGTTATCTTATTATTAATTTTCTGGATTTCTGTTATGTATAAGGTTCCTAGCTGTTCTCTGTGTGTGTGTGTGTGCGTGTGTGTGTGTGTGTGTGTGTATGTGTTGTGTTCTTCACTCTTTTCCATCCATTGAGAGTACCTGGACATCATTCTGAACTGGTTTTCTGGTAATTACAGGATCTTTTCTTCATCAAAAAGTTCCTTTAGATATAGGTGCTATTCACTTGCCTGTGCTTAGTTTTCTTTATTTTGGGTTTTTTTTCATGTGTGTCCTAACATTGACTGTGATGTCCATGACATCTTGGTGTAGCTGTTTGTGTTGGAAGTCTCCTGGGTATTGTGGGGGTAGTTGATTGTGTCAAGTGCCACCAGAAAAGAATAATAGAAACCACCAAACAGCAAAGGGGAAGGGGAAGAATGAGGAGGAAAGAAAAAAGGGTTAGGAAAAAAGAGAAAAGGAGAGAAGAAAAGAAAAAGTAACTTGAAAGAAAACAGAAGAAATGTCTGGAAATGGCAAATTGAGGAAAGAACAAGACGTCTGTTGTTTAGGGAGAAGATGGGAGGAAAAAAATATTCTGATTGGTAGATTTTTCCCTCAGTCCTGGAAAATGAGGCTACCTGGGACCTGCTTTGCTGGGCCATAGGGCCACCCACTCAGCATCATTGCATGTGTTGCAGGAGTCTGAAGAGAAATTTATTGACTGGAATCGGACATATGGGCTAATATTGGACTTATGAACTTGATCTGGCCTGGGCTGGGATGTTTTGTTAATGTACAATTACTCTTTGATACAAAGATCTTTCTTGTACACATATAAGTGTCTGATTTGTTTCTCTAGTCAACCCAGACTAATGCAGGTATCAAAAATTCACAAATTGTTTTAAAACCATTACATCAGGGGCTCGTACAATTCTTCTCACAACCCATACACAACCATTGTGTCAAGCACAGTTGTACATTTGTTGCCATTATCATTCTCAAAACATTTTCTTTCTACTTGAGTCCTTGGTATCAGCTCCTCATTTTTCCCTCCCTCCCCCACGAACCCCTGATAAATTATAAATTATTATTATTTGTTCATGTCTTACACTGTTCAATGTCTCCCTTCACCCACTTTTCTATTATCCGTCCCCCAGGGAGGGGGTTATATGTAGATTATTGTGATTGGTTCCCCTTTTCTCCCCCACTTTCCCCTTACCCTCTTGGTATCTCTACTCTCATTATTGGTCCTGCGGGATTTATCTGTGCTGGATTTCCTGTTTCCAGCTCTTATCTGTACCAGTGTGCATGCTCTAATCTAGACAGATTTATAAGCTAGAGTTGGGATCATGATAATGGGGGGGGGGGAAACATTAAAGAACTAGAGGCAAGTTGTAAGTTTCATCAGTGATATACTGCACCCTGCGTGGTTCAGCTCCTCCCTACAACCTTTCTTTCAGGGGATGTCCAGTTACCTACAGAACGGCTGTGGGTCTCCACTCCACACTCTCCCTCATTCACAATGATATTATTTTTTTGTTCTTTGATCCCTGATACCTGATCATATTGACACCGTGTGATCACACAGGCTGGTGTGCTTCTTCCATGTGGGCTTTGTTGCTTCTCTGATAGATAGCCACTTGTTTACCTTCAAGCCTTTAAGATCCCAAAGCCTATATCTTTTTATAGCCTGGCACCATCAGTTTTCTTCACCACATTTACTTATGCACCCTCTTTGTCTTCAGCAATCATGTCGGGAAGGTGAGCATCATAGAATGCCAGTTTAATAGAACAAAGTGTTATTGCATTGAGGGAGTACTTGAGTAGAAGTCCAATGTCCTTCTGCTATGTTGATACTAAACCTATAAATATATGCACATAGATCTATTTCCCCATTGTTATAAATATGTTTATATATGTACATTCCTGTAGTTAGACCACTATAAATGCCCTTTGCCTCTTAGTTCTTTCCTCTATTTTCTTTTACTCTCCTCTTGTCCCACTATCATGTACACCCTTCATTTGGGTTTCAATAATTCTTCTAGTTTACATTGCCCTTGATCAAGCCCTACCAGGACTCCTACACCCTCCTTGTCATCAATTTTGGATCACTTGTTGTTCCCTTGTCCCTGGGTTGGTTAATAACCACTTCCTTTCCTCCCCCTCCCCATCTCCCATGTCCCCCCAGAACTGTCAGTCCCATTGTTTTCTTCTCCAGATTGTTTATCCTACCTATCTTTTCTAGATAGACCTATAGAGATAATAATATGTACAAAAAACAAGACAGAGCAAAACAAAGCAACAAAAGAAAACAAAACAACAACAAAAAAGAGAAAAGCCTGTAAATAGTTCAAGGTCTGTTTGCTGAGCTTTAGGAGTGTTTTCCAATGGAGTCTGATGGAATGCCATGCCCTGGCCCCAAAATCTATTTTTGATATTACCTGGGGACTTTGTTGTTCTGTTCCCCTTGCTTTTCTGTTGCACACCCTTGGTGTTTTGCCTCAGAGTGGTGGGGTCAGATGGGGCTCAATTTCCACACTGTGTCTCCAGAGTTGTCCCCAATAGCACTATGGGTCACGAGATACATCATGTCTCATAGTGGGGCCAGTCCTGTGGTCCTCTCTGTGCGTTGGCTGCTCTGAGTGGGAATATTGCCCTCAGAGCTTGGTTGGCCAGGATGTGTTCCACTCTTTCTTTCACCCCTTCATTTGCTCCTGTGTGCTCTGATCAGACATGTCCCTCTCCCTGTGCTGTAGCTTCAGTGCTGTCCTCTGAAGTGAAATTCACAGATTTTTATCATAGAAAAAAATCATCTGCAAATTTGTTCTAAAGAAGAAGTCATTGTCATTAATATGGGAAGGGCTAATTTATCCTAATAGTTCAAAAAGTGAACTTCAGATACATGAACATATAAATGTTTATTTGGCAACTGTACAAGCCAGCATCCAAAGTTGTTGTTTTTCTTTTGTCTTTTTAAAAATATAAACAATTTTATTGGGACACATCCAAACATCATAAAATTCAATAGTTCAGTCATATCAGTAAATATTGTACAATTACCACCCTAA
Source organism: Echinops telfairi (assembly GCF_000313985.2). NCBI lineage: Eukaryota > Metazoa > Chordata > Mammalia > Afrosoricida > Tenrecidae > Echinops > Echinops telfairi. The sequence goes on from NW_022111324.1 coordinate 92,546,106, forward strand.
CCAATTTTAGAATATTTTCTTCCTTCTTGTACTCCTTGTTATTAACTACTTATTCCCCCCAGCCTCCCCCACTGTAGCCCCAAAGAACCCATAATCTAATTACTGCCTCTATAGATTCCCCCATCCTGGGTTTCACATACTGAAAAACAGAAAACTAGACAAATAGTCAAAAAACAGAAAATCCCAAGTTGGAGAGAAAACAGAAAATACTAGAAAGTAGAACAACCTTAAAGTCAACCAAAGGGGAGATCAAATAATAAGGTACTAAATTGTAACTAATTACATCTGTCATAAACCACTTTCTAATACTTTCTGTGTGATAGCAAGGCTATTCACATCTCTGGTCTATGTTTAGAAGGAAGTTGTCAGAAGCTTCACTTACATGTATTTCCCCTTCACTTTTTTTTTTAACTGCTAGTAATTTTAGATATGTCAAAAAAGTAATCAAATCAGATGTTACATTTTAACCATTCAAATCAGATGTTCTATTTTCTCAGTACCCTTTGTCTCATCACTGAGTTATTCCCACCCCTTGATTATAGTCAGAAAGAAATCACCAGAGGGTAATATATGTGCAGATCCTACAAATGGATTTTGGGCTTCCACTGTCATCCATAGCCTCTGCAAACCAGGTATTCACAACTTAAGTGCTGTACCATTCCCTAATTTTGATTCAGATTATATTATTTACAGTCCTTGTATTCCCATATGCTAGTGTGCATCTTACATATTGGCTTAGTTGATGTCTCACTTAGATAGCTGCTTGTTTGAAAGCAAGCCTTTAAGACCTCAAACGCTATTTTTTCTAATAACCAGACGCCATCTAATTTCTTCAACACATTTTGTTGTAGCTCCCATAACTTTTGTGATCTCTACATGAGGCTGTGCATTGAGCAGGATCATGTTGTAAGAACTAATTGCTTTTAGATTGGGGCTTGGATTAAGTGTGAGCCCACAATCCATTCATATATCTATGGTTTATATATGTCTCTGGTCCACGTTGGAGACATCTTTGTAATTTTATGTTAGAGAACATTATCAAGAATTTCCCTGGAACATAAGGTCATTCTATTGATAGTGTCATTAATGTACCCATGGTAATATGTTTAAAACACAATTTACAAAAGGAGATTAAGCAAGTGTAGGTTGACTACAAAGCACAATACATGGATGGTTGTCTTGTACAGATTAAGTCCTTCCATGACTGGACACTATTTACACATACAGTCGGGGGGTGGTAAGGCAAAACTTACAATAATATTCAATGATAATGGCAGAACAAGGTCTATGAGATTAACACATATCTTGATAAAGCAAGTGGGGCATTGAAGTAGTAAATATCTGGTAATCCACCTACTGCCAATTCTGCATTTTTAGAATAGCTGTCTTTTGCTTCTTCATACACCAGGTCGTTTTGATCTTAAGTTGACAGGCTACAGTGCTGAGCATCTACCCCAAAGAAATAAGAGACAGAGTACGAGTGGTCCTATGCTCGCCCATGTTCATTGCAGCACAGTTCACAACAGAAAGAAACCAGAAACAGCCCAGATCTCCATCAGTAGAAGAATGGATAAAAACATTTGTATATACACACAACAGAATACTTTGAATACCTATAAAAAAAGCTATGACCATGACCTAGAAAGATGTGGAAACCATCATGCTGAGTAAAGTCAGTTAATCACAAAAGGACAAATATGGTAAGAATTCACAACTATGAGGATAAATACCAAGAAGATAAATCCATGCTTCAAGGTCATCCAATCTGCTAATCCAGTCTGCCAAGCAACACGGTACAGAGCCTGACTAGTGTCTATGAAGCCTACAACATCCTCTCTTTCTCTGTTTTTGATGCATGTTTATTGCTGAAAATCATACTCTGAGTATTGATTTTGCTGTATCCCAAAGTTTTGGTGTGTTGTGATTTTATTCTCATTTTGTTAAAGAAATGTTTATTTCTTCTGGTATTGATTTTCGTTAAGCAGGATGTTATTCAATTTCCACATCCTTGATTTTTCCCTTTGATATTTCTTTTGTTTATTTCTTATTTTATAGCTTAAGGATCGTAGAATATTTTAGAGTATATTGGTGTCTGTAAACGTATTATGGTTTGGTCTGTGGTGTAAAATATGGGCTAGTGTGGAGAATGTTTCATGTGTTCTGGGGAAAAAACAAAGCTGTTTTGTTGGGTAAACTATTATGTACACATGTGTCAAGTAGGTTGATTGTGTTATTGAGATCTGTAACTGTATTGAATTTCTTTTTAGTTGTTCTGCCTTCATCATAAGCATTGAATATTAATGCTAAAGGACCAGATGAACTGGGGGAGGACATATCATTCATGAAGAAAGAAAAAGGTCATTACAAAGACAGTAGAGAAAGAAAAGATCAGTATGAATGTCAGAAGAGACTCTGAAACTTGCTCTTAAATGAAAAAAATAATAGAGTCAAAGAGCTGAACAGAAATTTTCAAAGGGTAGCTAGAGAATAAATAAAACATTATAATAAAATGTGCAAAGAACTAGAAGTGAAAAAACAAAAAGGAAGAACACAGCATATCTTAAACTGAAAGAACTCGAGAAAAAACATCAAGACATGAGTTGCAATATTGAAAGATTCTATGGGCAAAATATTGATTCAGGAAGCATCAAAAGATGGAAAGAATCCATAGAGTCACTGTATCAAACAGAGCTAGTCAACATTCCACCATTTCAGAGGGTAGCATATGAGCAAGAACCAATGGTGCTAAAGGAAGAAGTTCAAGCTGCAATGAAAGCATTAGTCAAAACTGAGACTCCAGGAATTGATTAATACAAATGGAAATATTTCAACAACCTGAGGAGACACTCCTCTATGCCAGGAAATTTGGAAAACAGCTTCTTGGCCAACTGACTGAAAGAGGTCCATATTTTACCTATTTCCAAAGAATTCCAAAGGTGACCCAACAGAATGCTCAAACTCTAGAACAATATCATTGATATTACATACAAGTAAAATTTTGCTGAAGATCCTCCAGGAACGGTTGCAGTAGTACATTGACAGGCAGCTACTAGAGGTTCAGGCCGGATACAGAAGATGTGGAACAAGAGATAGCATTGCTAAAGTAAGATGCATCTTGGCTCAAAGCAGAGAATATAAGGAAGATGTTTTATTGACTATGCAAAGGCGTTCGACTGTGTAGCTCATAACAAATTGTGGGTAACCTCGAGATGAATAGGAGCTCCTGGACACCTCATTGTGCTCCTGCAGAACTTGTGTATGGATTAAGAGGCAGTTGTACAAACAGAACAAAGGACTGCTGCACGGTCTAAAATCAATAAAGGTGTGTGTCACGGCAGTATCCTCTCACCATCCTTAGCCAATCTTTAAGCGGAACAAATCATCAGAGAGGCTGAATTATATGAAGAAGAATGCAGCACCAGGATTAGAGGAAGGTTTGTTACAACCTGAAATATGCATCTGACACAGCTTTGCATGCTGAACGTGAGGAGGAGGACTTGAAGCACTTGCTGATGAAGATCAAGGATTGCAGCCGGCAGTATATCCATACGACTCAATAGAAAGAAGACCCAAATCCTCACAACTGGCACATCGTGATAAATGGAAAAAAGGGTGAAGTTGTAAGGGATTTTGTCTTTCTTAGACCACAGTCAATGCTCACACAAGGAGCAGTCAGAAAGATAAAAAAGCGCATTGCATTAGGTGATTCTGTTGCACAAGACCTCGTTAGAGTATTGAAAAGCAAGGGTGTTACCTTGAGGACTGAAGTGGACCTGATCCAAGGTATGGAATTTTGAATGACCTCAGATGCATGTGAAAATTGGGCATTGAACAGGGAAGGCTGAAGAAGAATCGATGCATTTGAATTGTAGTGCTGGAGAAGGAAGGACAACCCGATTTGTTTTGGGAGAAGTACAGACAGAGTGCTCCTAGAGGCAAGTACGGCAAGATTTCATCTTACATACTTTGGACATGTTGTCAGGAGACAACACATACTGTATTTCTGATGGTCTTAGGAACCGAGACACTGCTCCTCTATTCGTCTCCAGGCAGGTCCGCCCACAAAAAGTACCCGGTGTGAAGACTGTTACCCATGCTACACATGCTTCAAGACAAAATTTCATTTATTTGTCATTAGAAATAAATATTTCACAATATATCATTACATATTGTTTTTGTGATTCATCACTATGCTTTAATGATGTTCAACTTGCAACAATGAAAATGCATCCTGCATATCAGATATTCATGTGACAATTCAGAACAGTAGCAAAATTACAGTTATGAAGTAACAACGAAAATAATTTTATGGTTGGGGGGTCACCACAACATGAGGAACTGTATTAAAGGGTTGTGGCATTAGAAAGGATGAGAACACTACCTTAGAGAGTGACTTCATGCTGGGTAAAGTGGGAGAGGCAGTGAAAAAGAGTTAACCCCTCCACGAGATGGATTAGAACAGTGTCTATATTAATGGGCTCCGGCATAGGAACGATTGGGAAGATGGCACAAGACGGGGCAGGGTTTTGATCCTTTGTACATGGGGTCACTGTGGGTTAGAGCCAACAAGATGACCCCTAAGAACATTATTGTTGAGCATTGTCTATTTCTCTTTTTTATTCTGTTAAAAGTTGATTTATGTATTTTAGGCTTGTTCATTGTGTGCATATAATGATTATAGTTAGTTCTCTTTTTAATTTAATTATTGTATAATATCTTTCTTTATCTTGTTTGCTATTTTGCCATACAATCTGCTTTATCAAGAATTATATTGCACTCTTGCTCTTGTTTTAGTTGCCAATTGCTTGGTATATGTTTTTTCCATTTGGTTTTTACCTTATTTTTTATTTGTGTATATGGTGTGTCTCTTAGACGCAGTCTATTGCTGGGTCATATTTTTTTACCCATTTGCTACTCTGTCTTTTTACCGGTGTATTTAATTTATTTACATTTAATGTAATTTTCTATAGGACATTCAGTATAATTTGTTATAAATTTGCTATTATTATGTCTGAGGTCCTGATGGTTTATTTGTCCTATATATGCATTTTTCTATGCTGAGTTCCTTGTACTTTGCAGATTTTCTTTGGTTGTTTTTTTATCTACTAAATCTTTATTATTTTCTTTTTATTTTGGTGAGGTCTGTTTTTTCTGTGATTGCTGTGTAATTTATTTTTATCTTCCACAGTTCATCTTACTAACTATGCCCATTTGAAAGTTCTATAATTGTACCATTGTTCCCTCTTTTTGCTTTGTAGTTCTCACCATTTGTAGGTTCATTTTATCTTTGGTTCTTCTGTATGTGGGTTGATTTCCAGTGATATTATCATGTCTTAATCTCAGATTGTTGTCTGCTGTTAGTTCTCTGTCTGAATGATTCTATCATTTATTGTAATGTTTGTCTGGTTTTTACAAATTACCTTAATTTCTGTTTATCTGGAAATCACCACCATAATTAAGGAACACATTTCCTCATTATATGGTTCTTGGATAGCATTTAAAAAAATCTTTCTCTCATGATTTTATTGCCTTTTTGCTTGCCTAGTTTTTGCCAAGAAATCAGAGTTTATTTTGATTGGTTCTTCTTTGTTAGAAATTTTTCATTTTTTCCCAAGATGATCTAAGTATTCTTTCAATGTCTTTGGTTTTGAAAAGTTTGATCATGTTATGTCTGGGTGATTTGATTTCGTGGTCGGTCTTACTTGTGCTTTGTTGAGCTTTTTGACTGCATAGATTCATTTTTGTTTGGTTGGTTCTTCTGTTCTGGAATTCCTATGACACATAACTTATTCCACGTTTTGGAGCTCCAGTAATTCTTAGGGTCTTTTTATTTTCGTTCCTTTTGTTGTTCTCTTTTGTGATTGTTCATCTAACAAATCTGTCTTCAGGTTTACTAATTATCTCTTTCATTTATTCAACTCTACTTCTTTTCCCTTCTAATGTGTTATCTATTTCTGACTTTTTAGTATTAATCTGGAGTAATATGAGCTGGATTTCTATTTGCTGTTGTTGTTTTTTTAATGACATAGTGTATTTTATTTTATTATATATACATTTTATTAAAAGATCATTTTATTGGAGGCTCTTTGAGCTCTTATAACAATCCATACATCAATTGTATCAAGTATATTTGTACATATGTTGCCATCATTATTTTATGGACATTTAGTTTCTTTTCTTTTCTTTTTTTTTTTAAATCATTTTATAGGGGCG
>NW_022111324.1:92553474-92568142 GCF_000313985.2 Echinops telfairi
TGCCCTACCTGGTCTCCCACACCCACCTCCCCACCAATTTGGATCGCTTGTTGTTCCCTTGTCCCTGGGTTTGTTAACACCTCTTCCCTTCTCCCCACTTCTCCCTCTCCCATGTCCCCCCTCCTGTCAGTCCATTGCATTTGCTGTTTTTTTATGGTTTCTTATTTTCCATTCATTTTGTTGATTTGTTCTTTTATTGTTTTCTAGAATTCTACTAGAGGTTTGTCTGTGTTTTCCTTGATTTGGTCTCTGCTTTCTTGATTTCTTTCTTAATCCATTGAAAGGCCCTAACTGTAATTCTTTTTAATTCCTTGACATGTAGTTTCTCACCCTGTAATTTGGTCCCTTGCTCGAGCCATCTTGTCTTGTTTTGTGTGTGTGACTATGGTTTGAAGTTGCCTTTGAGACAATGTGAGTGACAGTGTTTTCTTTATTTCTTAATTGTATATTGGTTTGCTTCACACACATCCTTTATATATGAATGTTATATATTCAGACAATGATACAGGTTCTATGACTCTGACTCTAGTGATAGTGAACTGTTTGACAATCAGTACTTGAAAGTATTTGTTTCATTGTGTTTCAAAATCATCGCTTCATTGTGTGACTTCCCTGTGAGTAACTGGTAGAGAGCTATCCATGTCTTTGTATTTACTACTGCCTCAAACTTTACTTGTAGGATGAAAATGCTGCAATATATTATTACACACAAGCAACATAAATATAAACTAGTGTGTTTGCATTTTGGTGGTGATTTTATCACCTTCTATTTTAGTAACTGCATTTTTGTGTATAGTCTTCAACATATTCTTTAATGCATCAAGAAACTGAGTGTATAATTCTAGGAATGTACTTGTTTCTACAGCATGTGCTTCTCAGTATGTTTTAGAAAGATATTTTAATACTCATTGTCTAACTATATTTTTAAGAATTATCCATCGGATTTGTAAGGTAGAATTGGGATCATGATAGTGGGGGGAGGAAGCATTTAGGAACTAGAGGAAAGTTGTATGTTTCATCGGCACTACACTGCACCCTGACTGGCTCGTCTCCTACCCACGACCCTTCTGTAAGGGGATGTCCAGTTGCCTACAGATGGGCTTTGGGTCCCCAATCTGCACTCCCCCTCACTCACAATGATGTGATTTTTTGTTCTTTGATGCCTGCTACCTCATCCCTTCGACACCTCATGATCACACAGGCCGGTGTGCTTCTTCCATGTGGGCTTTGTTGCTTCTGAGCTAGATGGCTGCTTGTTTACCTTCAAGCCTTTAAGACCCAAGACGCTATATCATTTGATAGCCGGGCACCATCAGCTTTCTTAACCACATTTGTTTATGCACACATTTGTCTTCAGCAATCCTGTCGGGAAGGTGAGCATCCTGGAATGCCAGTTTAATAGAACAAAGTGTTCTTGTATTGAGGGAGTACTTGAGTACCTTCCAAAACCAGCTAGACCAGAGGATGTATGCTGGTACAGATAGAAACTGGAAATTCAGGGAATCCAGGACAGATGATCCCTTCAGGACCAGTGGTGAGAGTGGCAATACCGGGAGGGTGGCGTGGGGGTGGCGTGGAAAGGAGGAACTGATTACAGGGATTTACATATAACCTTCTCCCTGGGGGATGGACAACAGAAAAGTGGGTGAAGGGAGATGTTGGATAGTGTAAGATATGCCAAAATAATAATAATTTATAAATTATCAAAGGTTCATGAGGGAGAGGGGAGTGAGGAGGGATGGGGAAAAATGAGCTGATACCAAGGGCTTAAGTGGAGAGCAAATGTTTTTAGAATGATGAGGTGCCAATAAAATGATTTTTAAGAAAAAAAGAAAATGTTTCGAAAATGATGATGGCAACATATGTACAAATATGCTTGACACAAAGGATGTATATATGGATTGTGATAAAATCTGTACGAGCCCCCAATAAAATGATTTTTTTTAAAAAGAATTTCTCATCAATGAGTAGAGGTGAAAAAAGTATGGAGAGGAACTGAGCAGTAGAAAGAAAACTGTTTCTGGACATTAATCAACTCTACTGTATCATACGCAATTAAGTGAATGTGTAGCACATGGCATGAAAACGGCATATTCATTATATTCTACAATGTTCTGCTGCGTGCCTTATAAAGCCCTGACATGGCAGCATTGTCAGAGAACTGGTCTCTACACATAGAAAAATAAATTTTGCAAGCGTCACAAAAGTAGTCAAGTACTTGATTTGCAATTTCTTCACTGGTATGACTTTTTAAGCTAGCAAATGTGATAAATCACTCAAAAGGCTTTCCATCTGTTAGAGATAGGTACCTTAAAACAATACTTAGCTGATCTGAATGAAAAAGATTAGGAGTGGGGTCTACCAACAAGCTGAACTACTGGACTGTACATACTTTAATGAAACTAGTTCATCAAACTTTAACACTATTAAGTCTAACTCTTTTATGTTGTTTTAGATATATAGGTATTTGTTGGGTTGCTCTTTCTGGAGTATCATATTTTGAGATATGACCTAAAAATGATCAAGCTGAGCAAAGAGTTCAAACAAATTCCTCAAAATTCCATTTTGTGGAGACCCAAACACTTCATTTCTTCCTCAAAAACCTAGTCCACATTTAGAGATTGCTATAATGACACAAACAACACATTGCAGAACAACTTTCCAATATTGATATTTGTGTTAGGCTGTGTTCTATAAAAAACAAACACAAAGATGTTTACATGTTTATATATATATATATAGAGGCTTTTATCAAGAAATGACTCACACAGTTGTAAAAGTGGATGAATCCAGTCTGCCTCAGCCCAAAGCCACTCACCTCCATGTCCGTGGGTCAGCAAGCCCAAGTTCCTGAATTAAGTGCCCAGAGGCTCCCCACTCTGCAAGCCAACATCTTGCACACAAGCATTTAGATTTACTTCCTCCATGGGTTGGGAAGTCCATCACTCTATTCCATGCTCTGGATCCTGGTTCTGATGTTGTAGCTGCCATCTGGGTCCAAGAGGTTCCAGAATTCACCACACAGGAATCTCAGGGCCCAGAGGACAGGCTCCTCTCCTGGCTCTTGCTGGTAATGAGATCCCTCTTCCTGCTTCTCAGAGGACTCATTGTACACACAGCAGGCTGGAACTCCAGGGAATCCCGTCCATACTTACTCGCAGGTGAATCTTGTCAGTGTCTTCCCCCATCTTCGTACCAGACCCATGCAGGGAAAAGCCATTTAGTTATAGACTTTGGGTACAAGATCCAAATTAAATAATTCACAGCTCTGTAAAAGATATGTTCAATCTAAAGCTATATTTTGTTCACTTTGTGCAGGACCAGATACATCATGTTTCACATGTGTGTAGTATGCTGGTATATTCTTATGTGGATAATGAGAGGCAACTGAAAAGTCCAGAATGAAAAGCAAAATAGAATCGTTATTGTGTACAAATTTTATAAGACATCAGTTTCATTTAATGCCCTTCCACTGTGTTGTTTGCTTTTCTTTGTATCTAATCTGCTTGGCATCTATGCATCTTGTCTTTGGACATCTGGTGACCTTGCTCCGTTAGTACCCTTTGTATGGGCATGTTTTATTTATTAGACGATCCATTTCTGACCTGATTGAAAGAACCGTTGCCCTTTAAGACCCCTGCTTCGGGTTTACAATTGTTCACACTCTAGTATGAGTTTTGGGTGAAATATGAAGCTATTAAAGCAATATGGAAGTGAGTTACTCAGGGGCCAGTGATGACCACATACCACCTGATAGTGATTTCCTGGGGACTGAGAGTCCACTCTTAGAAGGTACAATAAGAAGGAGGAAAGAGATGGCTTGTACTCAGTGGTGGAGGAATGCAGAGACACTTTTCTCCTCGCCCCCTGAGCACATCCATTTATTTTGTTTACCTGTTGGTAAAACAAGGACCAGCATCTTGCTAGGAGCAGGACACTAGCCCACCATGTTATTCCACATTTTAAGGAGAACACTTTGCATTTTCTTCCAACTCTTATTTATGGCCATTCTTTTTGGTGGAGTCAGCCAGTCCTAGAGACAAGTATGAGAGGAATCAAATGGTCCACCATAAACCTTTTACTATCCTTTTCTTTGCCCACACTTGACCCTTCTAATACACTCTCCCTCAAGGGCATACAATTCTTTTACTACTCAGCCTATTCACAGTCCCCCTGACACCCAACTCTGTAGCCTGCCTAGATTGGAACCAACCCTCTTTCATTCTCACATTAACACACAACAGTCTTATGCACTGCTTCCCCTAGCACTGCAGAAGCTTCATAACCAATTCTATCCTCTCATCTCTTCTCAATCATAATTTGCTAAGCACTGATAGGTAAAGCTTAATGTATTTTCTTTCCAAGGCTGTTGGCATGATAACGGAAGATTCTTAAAGTACAGTGTTCTGATCATACACATTTTCTACTGTTCTCTCAATCCTAAGATCTGTTCCACAATTCAGATTTCATCAGCTTGTTGCATGTTTGACTACCTCATATGCCTTTTTCTGTCTCCCTGTATAGGTTTTACATTCTAATGCCACTGTTTTATAGCACAAGGTTATAGACATTTATTCATTGCTAATATGCCTGCAGTTGGTATGGGAATCAGAACAAAATAATTGAATGTCTGAGTTGGGACAATCGAGTTCAATCTCCTCATCATATTTTTTTAATTAATGACTTTTTTATTGTGAATTAGATGGGAAGTTTACATTTCAAACCATCAACTCCACATTCAACACTTCAAAACACCCATCAACCCACCCAACCCTGTTGCTGTATTCGATCCTACCTTCTCCTCCCCTGATTTGTCTTTTCTCTCTTGCAGATCTCTGTTTTCCCTTTCAGGCTAGTCAATATCTGTCCACCTTCGAATCCCCTGCTCCATCTTCCCACCCTGGCCCTCCTTCTCTTGGGAAAACACCAAAGTCTGTTCCCTGTGTTGTTTACATTTTGTCTTTGTCTTTATCCTTGTAGTGGTCTCATACAATACTTGTCCTTTTTTAAAAAAATCTTTTTATTAGGGGCTCGTACAACTCTTATCACAATCCATACATCCATCCATTGTGCCAAGCATATTTGTACAATTGTTGCCATCATCATTCTCAAAACATTTGCTTTCTACTTGAGCCCTGGTCCATTATCTTTTTTTTTTAATCGTTTTATTATTGGGGCTCATACGACTGTTATCACAATACATACATACATCAATTGTGTAAAGCACATTTGTATATTCACTGCCCTCATCATTCTCAAAACATTTTCTCTCCACTTAAGCCCCTGGCATTAGGTCCTCATTTTTCCCCTCCCTCCCCGCTCCCCGCTCCCTCATGAGCCCTTGATAGTTTATAAATTGTTATTTTGTCATATCTTGCCCTGTCCGACGTCTCCCTTCACCCACTTTTCTGTTGTCTGTCCCCCAGGGAGGAGGTCACATATAGATCCTTGTCATCGGTTCCCTCTTTCCAACCCACTCCTCGTCTTACAGATGTGGCACTGAGGTTTAGAGACCATAAATAATACCACTTATTCAAGCAATGGACAAACATTTACACAATGTCTAATCTGATTTGTAGTATGGGAATATAAGATGAATCAGAAATGGCGTTTGCGCTCCAGGAACTTACATTTTAATGTGAGAAGGAGATAGGGCATCAGGAAGCAGTGACTGCCCCTACATGCTGAGTGGAGTATGATCAAGTACTGGAAATCAATGTGGTGAGTTGTAAATGGTGTGGATTGTCAGGATGAGAAGAGCTGAGAACAGGTGTTGCTATAGCAGAAATTCTCTAGCAGATCTGTGTCAAACATGTAACCAAAGTTAGCCAATGGAGCAAACACCATGCCCTGCCCTTAACTTGACTAGTAGTGACTTTAGCCCCCAAATTACGAGTGCACTGTGTACCCTGCTAATGACCAAGAGACTTGAGGGAAGCTAAAAGAGCAAAGTGCCGCCTTGCCTCTGTAGGGTCTCCCAGTTCGATCTGACTCCGAAGAAGGTAACTTTAAGGAAAGCGTCTTTTCAATAGTCTCTCTTTCAACCAACTGATTGTTATTGTTTTAAGCTATAAATAGTGTTCTTTTCTCTCCAGATTACATGGACACTTGAAAAATGTTCTAAGTCAATACAAATAACCACCAAAGGCCAGTTCTCAAAAGTGAAGGTAATTAGCACTCTTCGCTTTTTAAAGACTTGCTTAAATAATCTGAGAGCGAAAGGGCCAATCAGTGATGAGCAGGGCCATGTTCATTTGTTCACAAATCTTGCAATACTTGGAGGTTGGGTGACAGAAAAACATCTAAGCCACAGTTCTTGCCTTAAAAGAGGTTACTATCCAAGTCAGAAGAAATATAGATGACTGAAACATGTAGACAAGACTGACTCCTAAGTTTAAAGTAGCATGGTTCACATCATATATATATACAGTGAACCCTCGTTTATCGCGGTTAATCGGTTCTAGACCCTACCGTGATAAATGAAATTCCGCGAAGTAGGATTCCTTATTTGTAAATCAAATATTTTCGTAGTTAGAGCATAGAGGACATGAAAAAACACCCTTTAGTCACCATTTCACTCGTATTACCCAATTTATTAAACGAAAAAGGGAAAATACAGTAAAACATTTTGGACGTTACAATTATCATTTATTCTTTATTATATTATTTATGGCATCTAGTTTACAGTATGCAGAAGAGGATTCTGGTTGAGGTTTGTCTGCTGTAAAACGCTGATAGAGCTGCCTTGCCTTCTCCCGGATGACTATCGAATCCAACGGAATGTTTTTCTTGCGCCTGTCATTGATCCAAACGGCTAGGACAGACTCCGTTTTTACTATGAACTTATTACGACTTGTCACGATGCGCTTTGCTTCCTTGTTGAAAGTGAAAGTAGCCGTAGCACGGGTGTTTTTTTCCTCTTTACGGATGGAGCGAAAGGAAGACTCATTCAAGTCGAAATGGCGTGCAACCTCCACGATTTTCTTGCCATCTTTGATCATATCCAAACGTTTTACCTTTTCCTGGATGGTGAGCATCTTCCTCTGGCGCTTATTTTTATTGTCAGAAGGCTTAGAAGAAGCAGCTCGTTTAGGAGCCATCACAGGGCTTAGATAAAATTTCTTAAAAATCGCAAACAATTACAGTACACTGTACAAAAGCAAAAATGCATCTGATACTTAGCTCCGATATGTAGCGATGCAGACAGAAGTGTGTACAGTATGAGCCAATCAGTGGCAGTAATGACAGAGCATGCGCTGTTACGCAAAAACCGCAATAGAGTGAAGCCGCGGAAGTCGAAGCACGAAGTGGCGAGGGTTCACTGTATATAAAACACATCACATCACAGAGAGGCCCAAAACACATTACATATACACTCCACCCCACACCTAGTACATTTCACATGAACTTACACAAACACACATCACATATGCACCACTTGCTTTCACACATATCACATATACATCAATTCAAATACATACAAACAAATGCAGATCGCACATACATACATACCACACAAACACACGCAGCACTCATACCATATACATCTCCACAAAACACACACACACACACAGCCCTAAGAGCAGGGCTGGTTGCTTACCAGCTCCACTGCCTCATCCAGGTTCTCACTCTTTCTTAGAAGTTAGGATCCATTTTCAGTCCTGATCTGCTACCCGGTGCCCTCCCCTTACCTCTCTCCTAAGATCTCCTGCTGTTCGCCACCCTATTTTTTTAAAATAACAGTTTATTGCTTAGATGGTTTGATATACAACAGCTTTTCATTTTGAATGTGAAAGTATTATACAACACAAACAGGAAAGAAAGTACCCAAACTCAACTTTTGATCTCTGTTCACGTGGCAGAAGCCAGTTTTGTATATAACGTGTAGCAGCAGTTTTTAATTTCATTTAGAAGAATAGAAATCTTATGCACTTATTGTTGTTTCCTGTTTAATGCATGGCCTGAAATCACTGAGATTAACTTCCTTATTGAAGAAAGGGAGGAGAGAGACCTGGGGAGAGGAGAGAGGACCAATCTTTCCAAAAGAGGCACCTGACTGTGGCGTAGCTTCCCCAGAGCCTTCTGGAACACAGCCATTCAGGGTCCTGTGGCTTTCACAGTCACGTGTTTAATGGAGTGATTGAATCTCAGCATCCTGCTTGTTAATCAGCGAGAAAAGCAAACAGGGAAACTTGCACCTCAAAAAACTTTTCAGAAGATCCACCTATATATTTTTTCTTTGTAAAAGCCCTGAGAGAAGAAAAAACAGAATCAAAGCATATAGAAACAAATTAGCTGGACATGCAGACTAAGCTATGATTCACCCAGAGTTTAAACAAATCACAAATTTCACAGTTTAATATTGGAGGGGGACAAGGAAGCAACAAACAAAAAAACGCATGTGCCGACCTCACTACTCAAATGTGTCAAGACCATGTCAGCTATGAGCCACCACCCTATTTTGAACATGACCTTTCCTCTGGCCCTTTCGTATGGTTATCAAGCAAGCCAAAGACCCCTGTTCTAAGAAATATTTCCTCTACTCTTTTTCTCAAACGACTGCTCTATCTTACACACCTTTCACCATCATTTTGTGTGTATTTTTTTAAAAGAAATGATACGTGTGCTATCTTCACTCTCTCGTCTTTCATTTCTTCCTCCAGCCTTGCAGTTCAGCTTCGGCCACCACCACTTTACCAGAATGGCTTTCTCTCTTACTCTAGCCTGCTCTCAGGATATAGATTGATGATTCCGTTTTGGAGCCAATATCTCACTGTAGCCACCCTCTCTGAATGACCTTTTGCACTGACTGATGACTCCCAGATGCAGGTCTCCAGTCCTGACCCAAATCCTAGAATTTCAAAACTGTCTTTTCAACTCTTTACTAAACAGCTAGTCTACTTAGTCATTTCTTGAACATCTTAAATTCAAAGTAGTTCAAATGGACTCATCCCCTTCCTCATCTGTTTGGCTTCTTCTTGGTCTATGTATCAGTTTATGTCAATATGATGCTACTGTCAGGCAGCCTCCAAACGCAAACCTCAGGATTATGTTAGATACCTCCTTCAACATTGATTAGCCAATTGATTCCCAAGTGTCTCTTAAATTGGTTCACTTGTCATTCTATCCCTCATCCTTTAAGTGCAGCTGACATACCCACGGGCTTTGTTTGGGCTGCCCCCAAAGGCTGTAAGCATCAAGTGTTTTAAGTACGTGCTTGGGCCCCTCTTCATTGTTCTCAACTCTCTGTTTCCTCTTCCTGTCTCTTCCCATATTATTTTCCATTTCTTGACCCTCTGGTTTCATTGGCTTTAGATTTCCATGTGGTTTTCTACAATGATTCTCCCTCTACCTGGCTTATTCTTTTAGGTTTAGAATCCCATTCTCTCTTGTCAAATATATCCTACTCAAATTCCCACTGCTATGCATCTCACTGGTCAAGATATCCACCAATCTTCTACCTCTATGCTTCCAAATGATTACTATGATGCTATTATGTGCCCATATCTGTAACTGGATTTTATGTTCCTGAAGGGCAAGAATGAACCATTATTTACTTGCCATCAAATTTCAGTACAGGTCCTTAGTAAGAAGGATGAGAGGGTTATTAAAATGAAAAGGGATGACATATACAGGAAATATTAGGAATGATTCAAAGGTATACAGAAATATAGAGAAAGGCAATGACTTTGGGGAGCTGAGTCAGTACAGGAAGCTGGATCTCAAGAAGAATGCAGAAATAATTACTTGCCCTAAAAGCAGAAAAGTGTTGGTTACTCTAAAAAGGCCCATCGTTTAACTCCTCCCAGTGCTATGAGTTTTCTACTTACCTTTGCATAACCTAGTTGAGAGGACTACTGCCTGTTACACCAAGCAGAGCTGTCCTGAATGTTTTGAGACACTCAGTGCAACCAACTTGAAGTCAGGGGCCTACATCCTCTCTGCATGTGGGTGCCAGCAGTTTTAGAGGCTCCTTTTTAAGTTGGACTAAGAGGATTCTGTAGCTCTGCTTGGCCCTGCCTAGCTCCAGAATCAAAAGTGTTCATCATTCCTATGAGCACATGTCCAGGGAGTGCTTGATCAAGAGGACTCCCCAGAGCCAAATCCCCAACCAAGAATTGAATAGCCCTTGTATAAGCCTGGCTGATGCTTAAGGCTCTTGTAAGGTTTATCCAAAAATGTGTTCTGGGCCTTCTTCTGGCTTCTCTAGTTATTGCTTTCTGTCATGCTGTCATGTGGTTGAACTATTGCTGTCCTTAAGGCGATGTCCCTTTGGTACTATGAGCTCAACTTCGGTTTCCTCTCCCCTGGCCTCACTCACTTGGCTGAGAGATAACTAGTATCATTAGCCTTTATTGTGGCTTTTCTTTGGAAAAACCACAGTCTGAGCTGTTCCTCACAGGCACAAGGATGCTTGTGTACAGTTCATGTCCCTTTTTCAGTTGTGTAAAAAGCACTATTCTGTGTTGGCTCCCACCGGAGGAAACTCATCCAGAAGAAGGAGTTGGATCATACGAGCAATGTCTCTAAATTAGTTGCGATCACTTGAGTCCCTCTTATTCTCTCTTCTAGAACTCTCTCTAGACACACCTTTTGGGCCATTTACTCTTACGTGGCTTCCCCAGCTTCTACAGGGCCCTCATGTTCCAGGGGAACTGTGGGTGGTTGCTCGTTACTTGTTTTGAGGTAATGAAGGTATAAATAAACTGCCCACCCCTCTATGAGTGGTCTAACCAAATGGCATCAAATGGAAAGCGTTTCTTGATCCTTCGTCCTCTTCACGTGAGTTTGTTCTTTCTCAAAGATCTGTATCCTTTCTCAGTGCATCATTTATTCCGTAAGCTTCCCCCAGAGATATTTATATACTAAGCAACTGTTCCATTGTCTTATTCACAGTCAGCTTGTAAGTTATCACAAAAGCCATTTGCTGGTTTCCTTGGTTCCTGTAAAGCCTCGATGAATTCTATGCAGAAGTAATTTGGACACATAATAGCATATTAATACGCAAGTTCAGACTTACCTAAATCCCCAAACCTGGTGCCATTGAGTATATTATGAGTCACAGCAACCCTATATAGCATTTCCCTTTGGGCTTCCCATGCTCTAAAGAAGGCCAGAAGACTCAGGAATAAACAAAAATAACATAAATAAGGGAAAAAGAATAAAATTCATGAAAAAAATATGTTTCTTCTGAGTCACATCCTTACAAAAGCTTTCTCTTCTTATCTACTCTAACCTTGTCTTCAGCAATAGTTAGAGGAGGGTTATGGTAAGCAGATAACAGGCACTAATCTCCTAAAAATCGTTCATCAAACTATGAAGTATTCATTATATGTTGAAGTTGCTATGCTTCAAATTTGCACCCTACCCTTTGAGATAAGAGGAGCCCTGTGGCACGGGCTTATGAGTTGGGTCGCTAACTGCAAAGTCATTGACTCAATGGCTATTGAGATGGGTTATTAAAAGGGCCTTTTGTACTGCCTTTATGCAAGCCTAACTGTGAACAAGGAAGCCAGAAGAATAATAGAGACATCCAAACTGTGGTGTTGTAGAAAAATATTATATATATCACAAACTGCCCAAAAAACAACCAAATTAGTCTTTGAAGCATATAATACAATCAAAATGTTTCTTGTAAGGGCGGCTGGTGAGGCTTCATCTCCTTTATTTGGCACATTACCAGGAACACCAATCACATTCTGTCCCATAAAAGTAGAGAGTCAGTGAAAATTAGGGACACTCTCAATAAGATTAATTGACAAAATAGTCACTGTGTTAGTCTGGGTACTTTAGAGAAACAAATCCACAGAAACTCATATGTATGAGAGAGTTTTATATAAAGGTTAAGTGTGCATCAAGAAAACATCCAACCCCGTGCTGCCCAAGCCCACAAGTCCATTAACCCATATGTCCAACACCAATCCACAAAGTCCTCCTCCATCTCACAAAACAGAACCAACGATGTCGACTGCAGGAGGAAAGCCGAGTCAGTGAACGTGTAAACATCTCAGCGCTGGCAGGGGTCTCCACACGGCTGCTCCAGCACCCAGGGCTGCATCGGGGTAGGTCCATGTGGCTTCTCCTTGGGGATGTCTTGCAGGAAGTGAGCCTTGCCAGCTAAAACAGGGAACTGGCTAAGGCAGCTGCACCCTGGTGCAACCATCAGAAAACAAGAGACCCAAGAACTAGAAAGGCGAGGCTCACTGAGCCATTTATCCCTCCACCCTTCAATTAACCCCACACGTGTTTATCAGCCAGGTTGGCACAATAAACTAACTACCTCAGTCACCAACCGAGTTGAAATATGCCAATAATCATGAAGATGATGGCGCAACAATCTGCTGTAATACGGTTTGTCTCGAGTTTGTGTCTGCACTACTGCAACTGACAGCTAACAACAGTTGCTATAATTACCAACCATCACCTTGCATAAATCATGGGTTATAAAAGTCCCTTGGAAAATGTTTCCTAAACTAATGATCTGCTCTCAGAGAAGTCAACTGTCATGATTCCATATGGCCATGTTGATTTCTTTTAGTGCTGCTTTGGGCAAAGCAGACTTTATTTCATTACCATTGCTATGAAGGTTTCCCAATCCTACATTTTACAGGATGCTGTAAAACAGTGTTTGCTGTGTCACCAAGATCACTTGCTTTGGGGTTAAGTCTCAGGTCTCTAAGTTCCCCAGTGCCCTGGTTTAGTCTTGGGAAGCTTCTATCCTCCAGGTCACAACTCAGGCCACTGGAGGAGTGTCTGCCAAGGGGAACAGGTTGTTCTCTGAGCTTGCACAGCACCCTTGTTTTTGCTTATAACTAGATATTCAGAATTAATTTTGACACTGTTATCTTTTGACCCACTACTCTCCCAGTATGTTGCTGAGATACTGGAAGTTATACCACCAGTATTTCAAACCCCAGCGGGGTCACCTGGATCCGAGTCAGGGGGAACTGGTCATTTCTCTATTTCTGGCTTTGAAAAACAAAATACAATAGTTTTATTGGCACTTCATTCAAATATCATACAATTCAATAGTTCAACCATATCAAGAAGATTTCTGCAGTCTTTACCACAATCAATTTTAGAACATTTTCTTCTTCCTTTTATTTGTTGCCATTTATGTAATTTTTTTTTTCAATTTTGGCAAAACTATACTCAACAAAACATTCTTCTGTATTTCTTAGGCTCAATAATCTGCTGACATGATTCACAACTTCCAGGGAGAGAGGCATCTTTAATCTAGGAGGTACAAAGGACCCAAACACATAGGCTGAAGCCAAGATAGGTCTCAGTGTAGAGCTTCCATGTTTCCATTGGATGCACGTACCTTCCCAAGAACAGATGTTCAATTTCTCCATGCAGGAAGCTCCTTTGAGACTCTGTCTTCCAAGGACTTTTATTAGATTCTTCCTGTGGCCATGATAGATCACCTCATGCCTCCTTATGCTTAGTCAGCAATGGCTACTAGGTGGTCCTTCTTTGTCAAGTTGGCCACTGGCTCAATGGCCTCAGGAACCAGGCCTGCTTGTTCTCAGGAACCAGTACCCAAAGCTGAATTGTTTACTGAAAGAGGTTTCCACATCTTTGAACCAGAATCTGAGAAACCCAAAGAGAAGTGAGTAACATGCAAGAGAGGGGTGAGGGCCCTATACCCTTTTCCACATGTGTTTTAAAATCAATGAGAAATTGGTCGAGTAAAATGCTATAAGGATTTCTAAGGATTCAGGGAGGAGGTTTGTTTTCATATCATATATCTTTCTGAGGAAGTGGTTGATACGTGCATTGATTTTAAGAAGCACGTGGGTTATAGTTGTCTAAATCCTTTAAGCCTAAACACAATAATTGCTGACTGAAAAATATCAACATGAGAGCAAGAGAAGCCCAGAGGCTACATACTAGAGTGGCACCGGACTTCCTGACTACTGCTTATGACACTTTATTCTGGAGGAGAATGGGTGGTCCTGAGAAGTGGCGGCAAATGTGTTCTATGTTGTGTTCAGTGAATACTCGTTCACACATCAATTGATATGCCTCCCAGAAAGAAGACTGGACCACTACTGATGAGTGAGTTGCTATGGCCATGTCTGTTCAGGACCAGGCCACGAAAAGGCATTGTTGTGCCTGTGAGATGCCATCAAGTCAGTTCAGGCTCAC
Organism: Echinops telfairi; assembly: GCF_000313985.2. NCBI lineage: Eukaryota > Metazoa > Chordata > Mammalia > Afrosoricida > Tenrecidae > Echinops > Echinops telfairi. The sequence continues at coordinate 92,567,626 of NW_022111324.1, forward strand.
AGTGAACCTGTGTGCAACAGAAGGAAATATTACCTGCTCCGTGTCATCTCCACAATCACGGATTTGCTTAAGTTTGTTCTGGCAGCCACTCTGTATTTTGGATGCTCTCCAAAATAGGGCCTCATCTTCCAGAACTATATCAGACGATATTCTGTTGTGATCCATAGGGTTTTGATTGTATGATTTGGGGAAGTAGCTTGCCAAGTTTCTATTCTTAATTAGTCTTACTCTAGATACAGTGGTTCCCAACCTTCCTAATGCCGCAACCCTTTAATACAGTTCCTCATGTTGTGGTGATCCCCCACCATAAAATTATTTCCATTGCTACTTCATAACTGTAATTTTGCAACAGTTATGAATTATCATGTAAATGTCTAATATGCAGGATGTATTTTCTTTCTTTTTAAAAAAATCATATTATTGGGGGGCTCATACAACTCTTATCACAATCCATACATACATCAGTTGTGTAAAGCACATTTGTACACTCATTGCCCTCATCATTCTCAAAACATTT
>NW_022111324.1:92569875-92571161 GCF_000313985.2 Echinops telfairi
AGGATGTGCTCCACTCTCTCTTCCTCCCCCTTCATTTGCTCCTGTGTGCTCTGATCAGACATGTCCCTCTCCCTGAGCTGCAGCTTCAGTGCTGTCCTCTGAAATAATTCTTCTGGGGGGAGGTGTCCACATAGTTGGGATTGGGGCCGGCCCCTCAGACCTCTCCACTGGTTCCCTACTCCATCGTGGTATGTTGCATTCACATCTTGGAGCACTGGGTTGAAGTCTGGTCCCTCTTTCCCTGTGGAGATATAAACATACCCTCCCTTTGGGTGGGTTAGTGCCCTGTTCCCCCACTACCCATTTCACCACCACCACCCCCCACCTTTTTAGTTGGTTACCGTATGTATCCCTGGATTTGTTCTGGCCCCTGCCATACTACCTGGTCCTCACCCCAGGAATGTCTCTATACAGTAGCTTTTTCCCTATGCCGCTTTTGCATTTTTCTTTAAAGCTTACCTCAGCAGACTCATGTTGTACTTGTCCTTTTGTGCTCGACTCACTTCGCTTAACATAATTGCCTCCAGTTCTTCCCATGCAGTGACGTGCTTCATACGTTCATCACTGCTCTTTAATGATGCATAGTACTCCATTGTATGTATATACCACAGTTTTTAATCCACTCAACAGTTGATGCAAATTTGGGTTATTTCCAACTCCTTGCCATTGTGAACTGTGCTGTGATGAACATTGGTGCACAGATGTCTGGCTGTGGTTTGTTTCTTGCCTCTTCTGGGTATATGCCCAGTAGGGGGACTGCTGGGTCATATGGTAGCTTAATTTCCATCTGTTTTAGATATTGCCAGATTGATTTCCATAGTGGCTGTATATACCTACAGGTCCACCAGCAGTGGATGAGAGTTCCTGTCTCCCCAAAGCCCCTCCAACACTTGTTGTTTTCTGATTTTTTGAATTGGGCTATCTTTGAAGGTGTTAGGTGGTATCTCATTGTTGTTTTAATTTGCATTTCTCTTATGGAAAAAGATGGGGAACATGTTCTCATATGTTTGCTGGCCATTCAGATTTCTGCCCTTGTGAAACTTCTGTACAGGTCCTTTGCCCACCTCCTCAGTGGGCAATTAGTTTTTTTCTTTTGGGAAGCCAGCAGAATATTGTAGATTTCAGTAATAAGGCCTTTGTCTGATGTGTCATTGCTAAAGATGTTTTCCCAGTCCGTGGGCTCTCTTATTACTCTCTTGGTGAATTATTTCTATATACACAGGTGTTTTGTCTTCAGTATATCCCACTTGTCAATTTGTGCCTCCTCTGTGTTTGTGTCCTTCCCT
>NW_022111324.1:92572139-92575722 GCF_000313985.2 Echinops telfairi
TCTATGCTGTTAGCTAAAACTTCCATTACGATGTTAAATAAAAGTGGGGACAAAGGACATCCTTGTCTGGTCCCCTTTTTCAGTAGGATTATCAGAGAACAGGAAGAGACAGAGAGGAAAAAAATAAATAAACTAAGCCCGCTGAGACTATGGGGGTATAGAGAGAAGAGAGGGAAACAAAAGTACAATATAGCTGAGCCCAGATCCCTGCCTGTGGGGCTGCAAGGGTTTAATTCCTGCCCCAAGGCGATAACAAGCTGTGGCTGTGTTGAGATAAAGCCTCTGCGCTGGCTCCAAATGGCTCTAGCGGAGACAGTGGCAGGGCTAAGGTCAAACCCTGGCCAGCCTCCACTGTGGTAAGCCAAATGCCCCCAGCCCCTCAAAATCTTGTGCATCTGTGCCTACTTATCTTTATGATGTTCCTCCTGCAACCCGGCAGTGTTGAATTTCCCTCTTAGTAACTTTACTGGGCTGATATCTGCAGAGTCCCTCTGGTATGTGCTACTCATTTGCCATCTTCCTGGAAGTCCTGCAGGATGTATTTTCATTGTTACAAATTGAACATAATGAAAGCATAGTGATTAATCACAAAAACAATATGTAATTATATATTGTGAAATATTTATTTATAATTACATAAATGAAATTTTATCTTGAACCATGGTGTAGCATGGTAACAGTCTTCCTGCCAGGTACTCATATGTGGGCATATCTGCATGTGGGCGGACCCACCTGGAGACAGATAGAGGAGTGGTGTCCCAGTTCCTAAGAGCCCTGCTGAATGTGGATGAGAGGGGAAGGGCTGTGTGGGGTAGTCGATGTTGGAACTGATCAGAGAAGGGAAGCTGAGATTTCTACAGGACACAGTAGGCACGTGGAATGTGATTTATTATCTACCACATGTTTAGCATCAGAAATGGGTAACGTCAGCCTCCCTAGATTGATTTAATTCAATTGATCTAATGAGTTCCAGGGGTAGCTTGAGAGAACGCTGATAATACATAAGTCCTCAGAGCATATTGCCTTTCATTTTTATTACTGTTCATTGTACAATATTTGGCCACCTAACAAGAACTTGGTCTTGTGCCAGGTGCTGAGGCTGCAGGTGTCACCAACGAGCTTAATGTGTAGTGGGAGAGGCAGATATACCAACGGCAAATTACAGAATGAGAGCAAAGTGCAAACCTGGGGAGGCGGTCAGAAAGTATTCATAAAGCAGGTGCTATTTGATGTGGATCTTGAGGGAAGGGTAGGAATTTAACTGCCAATGAAAGAATGAGAGTTTAGCTAGGCAGAATGTAGCAAAGGCAAGAAGCTCTGAAGGACTCTGGAATGTATATAGGGCATAGAATAAATGTTGGTGTGTACAGGATATATGTGCACAGACTTGGCCACAGTAAGGAAGTCTAAGCCCATCAGCAGGTCTCCATGTGCTATATTAAGGAACTTAAGCATAATCAGAGGGATGAGGAAGAGGCTCTTGAGCAGAATAGGCTATGAAGAATGGACGAGAGAGTTAAGGCTGCAGATAGAGAGACAAGTGATGATCCTGGCTTAAGACAGCAGGAGCAGTATTTGCGGCACTGACAATACAGATGATGGTGACATTTCATGACAGAATCAATCAAATCTAGTGACCTAGTATCCAAGAGAAAATGAAGGAAGCATTGAAAATCATCCTGGGATTTTGAACGTGACAACTAGAACCAGGACGCAAGGCAGGGTGGGAAGAAACGTGAATGGGTGATGAGCCAATAGAGCCCTTGGGCTGATTCTCAGGCTCTCGTAGCTTCAGGGATGTGGAAAGTTACAAAGAGGATGCAGTGGGTGCAAATATTCTTTATGGATCTTCAATGATGAGATGGGCTTTAGGAAAGATTCAAGGGAGAGAAGATTGCCCATCCCCAACCCCTCTAAAATAGGGGAAGGAACATATTTGTAAGTAGAGGGGAAACTATTGTAGAAAAGGAAAGATCATAGTGTGCAGCTGAACTACGATGTGCAGGCCTGTGTCCTTCACTTAGTGCACATTATCTTTGGTAATTGTCACACCCACCCAAGGAAGTAGGTGTAACTATACTCGTTGTCCAAATGAAGAAGCAAAGACAGCTGGTGGAATGGGAACCTGATAAACAGTTTCATCAGAAGGAAGAAATGATTGGGGTGTGGGGAGGGGTCTAAAGTGGAATCAAACAGGAGGTAGTAAAGTTCGAAGGTCTGAAAAGGCTAAGAACCTAGGAGTGTTAACAAAGACGGAAAATAGGTTAGATGAGAATGGGAAAGTGAAGATTGTAAAGGTACAAGACACTTTGTTGTGAACAGAAGGTCTAAATTCTAGATGTGGAACATGGAGCAGTTGTGGCCAGTGGCAAAAAGTAGGCCTTACATATCTGTGAGGCTAGGGTCCTGTGATTCATTACATGAGTGTTAAAGTAAAACAGGATGAACAGCTGCAAAGAACCCTTTGTGGCTGGAGGAGGAAGATGATATTAATGGTGTTGTCTACTCCTTCTGCCTCTGCTTGAGCTGTTTTCCTCAGGTCTCTCTGAAAGTCACAGCATAATTCGTGACACCTACTTTCACAGAGACAGTATTTTCAACAAATAACCTGTGACCCTGTTACCTTTGCTCTTTAATGCTGCAGCTGGAAGCATCAGTCTTGCTTTCTGTTTGCCTGTCTTTTGAAGCAGGTATGAACTACAAATTGATCTCAAAACTCACTGCTATTGAGTCAATTCCAACTCACATCAGTCCTACAGCACAGGGGAGAACTACCTCTGTGGGTTTCAGAAGCTGTAACTCTTGACGGGAGAAGAAAGTCTCATCTTTCTCTCTTGAAGCTGTTGGTGGGTTCAAACAGCTGACCTTGTAGTTAGCAGCCTAGCACATAACCCACTACACCCACTGTTTTGGCTCAGAGATACATTCTGTTGGTTTGTGCTTTCACCCAGTTGCCAAATTGAACCTTAAGGTGATTTATCTATCTCGAGTACTGAGGGATGTGGAGAGCCTTGCATAATTAGAATCTGAAGACAAGCCAAGAACTCACTTTAGGCAATAATTCCTGCATCCTTTCCTACGAAATCTTTACACCATTGTCACTAGCAATTAGAAATTGGCAAATCTGAGTTTCACTAGTTCTTTATGTGGTAGTGTTTATCTGACCTTGGTATAATTGCTTGTGGCTAAGCATGTCATTCAGTCCAATACTGCAGAGGCCACCTTAAAGATACAAGTGTCTTGTGTTTGGGTAACTATCTTCACAGATCACAGCAAATCTAAGCTGTTTGCTAATCATATATCATCTACTAATCATATATCTTTCTGCTGAAGTGGGAAAAACACATCCTTGTTCCACAACTAGTCTCATAATGGTTGAATAAATGATTGAATAAATAAATAGAAGTCCTGGAAAAATGACTATTGTGTAGAGTTCTGTGGAGACTTGTGAATAAACTGCTCTCAATAATTGCTAAGCACTGGACTGCTAACTGAAAGACAGGAAATTCAAACCCACCAGCCACTCTAGAGGAGAATAAACCTGAAGATCTGGGATAAAACTAAAGAGTGGGGTAAAACACAC
>NW_022111324.1:92575873-92579476 GCF_000313985.2 Echinops telfairi
CTGCTGACCTTTCAGTTAACAACCAAGAAATTTCATCCTTACACCTGAGAGGTTTGTTCTGCCACATCGGGTCTCTGTGAGTCAAAACCAACTCAAGGGCTGACAGCAACATTATTTTTGAATCAAAAATATAAACTTATCTCAGGAAGTGAGATATTTTGAAAGACTATCTAAAATACATATCTGTGATTAAATATACAATTATACAGTTTGATTTTTTTACTTTTAAAGTCCTTGAAAGGCAGAAGAATAGGAACAACAAGACTTAAAAATCATGGCGTGAAAGAGACTTATTGAACAGTCAATTCAACTTCCACATTACATCCTCAAGAAAAGTCGACCAATGAAGTTTAAAGACTTGACTGGAGACTGGCTTGGTTTCCAGGCTTGTTTGACACCAAAATTTGTTATCAATGACTCTTAAGCTAGAGAGGGGTTTTCTTACCAACAGACCTCATGGAAACAAACTGAATGAGGTTCAGTGGTGACTAGTCTTTCGTGACGTTTCATGAAGAAGAGGGGACTCGATGACAGCTTTCAGTAAAGTCAAGGTTTCTGGGTTGTTGTTGTTTTGCCTTTTCTAAAATAGAGAAGATAGCATGCTTGTAAGTGGAAGAGAAGATACTGTAGAGACGAGATTGAAGAATGCATCCACTACTTCATCTTTGTGTGTGATATTCTCCTTCCTTCCATGCCCTCTCCTTAACATCTGTAAGCCCCACCCTTCTTCCAAAGATATTGATGAAGCATCCACTGTGTGCCAGTCCAGAACTAGGAATTTACTTATGATTTAAGCATCTCTAGAGATCATTATTATTCGCCTGCTTTTGAATAGGAGGAAACAGTAGTTAAACAAATGAAATAGACTTCCCAGACACCACATGGCTGGCAAACAAAGGAGTCCGAATTAGCCTAGACCTGAGTGGCTACAGAGACTACCTTCTTTTCAGTGAGTTCTGTCTTCCCATGAGATCTGTCCTCAGACCCCAGTAGCCCCTGGCTCTCCTAGCCCCTTTCTAGCCATGGCTTCAGGTCTGATGTTGGCATTCAGCCTGGCTACCTTGACCTCCACCTGGATTCAATTTAGTGTGCTCTGATGTTCTCTTCTTTAAGGAGCATCTAAAATTACTGCAGAAACCTTGCAGGAGTGAAGAGTCCCAACTTGGCAGTAGTTCTCTTTAGTTAGAGTTAAACCATACAGAAGATTGTTTATCCCTCTCATTTTGTTTTGTTTTGAGTCCTCTTCATTACATTTTGTGAAAGTGCTATGAGGCCAAGATCTAACAAGGTTGCTTTCCTCCAATTCCTAATAGTCATAATAAATGGAAAACACAGGGTGAAACTGCCTATTTTCTGTTCAAGTTAACTTCAAATATGATTTCTCTAAATCTGGAGTTATAAGCTGGGAAAAGAATTAGCTCTTGGCTTGAAAACTGTTGAAATTGTAGCTTTTATTTTAGTTTTGACACTTTAAAACTGGGAAGTCAATATTTAATTCCTCTATGCTAATCTCCCCATTTGTCGGAAATTTCCTCATGTTCTCTGCAGACTGGCTTCTCAGCGCACTCATAACCATCCTTGACAGGTAGAGGCAGCTTCCAAATCCTCGTGGCCTTCCAACTGGGCCTCTAACAGCTATCTGGTTCAGGCAGAGTGCTTCATTGATCTAGTTTAGATCAAGCTTGATTGTGGCAGCAGTGGGGATATGATGGTAACAGAAGCTGAGTCTTAGGTTGAGAGTCCGTCAGGGTGGGGGGATAGAATCAACTACTTTAGAACCCCCAATAGAGTACACCCAGGTCAAAGTTTGAGTGTCTGATTCCCGCCAGTATTCTATCAATGACTAGGCAGTTGGGTGGATGTGAACAAAATAGCAGCTAAATATGAGGTGTTGTTACAAGAGGAGAATGTAATAATAAATGAGAAAAATTTGACAGTCAGTCATGTTCTATGCCTCCTTGATACAATCCATAGTTGTATGCATGCCACATTTGGAGAGACTTGCGGGCAGGAAGAGGCAGGGGAAAGGAATGGTGAGCAAACAACGCCATAGACAGAGGAAGAACTAGGGGATTAAAATCAACAACCAGGAGGACCTATAGATCCTGGGGGTGTTGGAGCAATAGCAATCTAGCTGTGAGGAATTATACAATCATTGAAGACAAAATGGGTGCACACGCAAATGTGGTGAAGAAAGCTCATGGTGCCCAGCTATCAAAAGATATAGCATCTGGAGTCTTAAAGGCTTGAAGATAAACAAGCAGTCATCTAACAGAGAAGCAACAAGCCCACATGGAAGAAGCACACCAGCCTGTGTGATCAAGAGGTGTTGACGGAATCAGGTAACAGGCATCAGAAGACCCAAAATAAACAAAATCCCATATTACTGAGAACAAGTAGGGTCAGAGCAGAGACCAAAAACCCACCTGTAGACAATGGGACATCCCCTCACAGAAGGGTCACAAGGAAGGGATGAGTCAACCAGGGCGCAGTATAGCACCAATGAAATACACAATATTTCTCTGGTTTCTTGAGGCTTCCTCACCCCCCACTATCATGACCCCATCCCTGCCTTTCAGTTCTGGCTAGACCAGAGCCTGTATACTTGTACAAATAAGAGTTCACGACACATGGAATCAAGGTCAGATAAACCCCTCAGGAACAGAAAGGGGAGTAGCCATACCAGGAGGGTAGGGGGAAGGTAGCAGGTGGGGGGAGGAAGGAAGGGGGAACTTATATCAATGGTGGACAGAAACCCACCCCCACAGGGGGATGAACAACAGAAATGTGGGTGAAGGTTGACAGTGCTCGGTGTAAGATATAAAAATAATAATAATTTATAATTTATCAAGGAGTCACGAGAGTGGGGGGAGGAGAGAAAAGGGGGAGTTGATACCAAGGACTCAAATAGAAAGTAAGTGTTTAGAAAATAATGAAGTCAACATATGTATAAATATGCTTGAAAGAATTGATGTATGGCTTGTTATAAGAACTGTCAGAGGCCCCAATAAAATGATCTTTAAAAAAAAAATTTTCAGGAAAAAAAGGCAATAGTGATGTAGAAGGGATTTAAAATGATTGTATCAATTTATGTAAGCAGCCTAAAGGATGGGCGATTTAAAAGAAATGATTCTTTTGTCTACAAGTTTAAGGAAATGGGGTATACAGTGATTAAGCCCTCAGCTAGTAACCAAAAGTTCAGTGGTTCAAACCCTCCAGCTTCTCTGGGAGAGAGCGATGTGGCAGTCTAATTTTATAAAGATTACAGCTTTGGAAATCCCATGGAACAGTTTGACTCTGTCCTATGAAGCTCTATGAGTTATAATTGACAGCATGGAATTAAGTTTGACTTTGGTTTGGTCTATATGTTTGAATAACTGACTATTTTAATGAGTTCTATATTTGTATATGTCAAGAGATCCAGAACTAGTACCAATGGGTAGACTTAGGTTTTAAATTAGGATCAACATTTGTTCACGGAGCGGATACCAAGGGCTCAAGTAAAAAGAAAATGTGTTGAGAATGATGATGGCAACAAATGTACAAATGTGCTTGACACAATGGATGGATGTATGGATTGTGATAAGAGTTGTATGAGCCCCG
>NW_022111324.1:92583248-92584736 GCF_000313985.2 Echinops telfairi
CGTTTTCCACAATCAATGCTCATAGAAACAGCAGTCAAGAAATCAAATGATGCATAGCATCGGTCTGCACAAGACCTCCTTAGAGTGTTAAAGAGCAAGGAAGTCACTTTGAGGACAAAGATGAGCCTGACCCAAGCCATGGTATTTTCATATTTTTGTGAAAGTTGGATGGTATATGAGAAAGACCAAAGAAGAATTGATATATTTGAATTATGGTGCTGGCAAAGAATATTGAAAGTACCATGGACTGCCTGAAGAACAAACAAGTCTGTCTTGAAAGAAGTAAGTCAAAATGTTCCTTAGAAGACAAGAAAATGATGCACAGTTTGGATAAGTTTTCAGGAAAAATCATCATGCTTAGTAAAGTGGAAGTGGGGTGCTAAAAGAGGAAGACACCCCCCCCAGTGATAAATTGACACTACAGCTTCTACAATGAACTCACACATAACAACAATTATGAGGGTGGAATCGGGCTGGCATTACTTTGCTCTGCTGTACAATCAAAACCAACGTGACAGTTCCTAACAACAACATCAGGACCTTGTTATATGATACATAAGGTTATACCACCCAAAGCCTATATCCAGACCAAGCTACATGAGAAAGAGGAATTGCGCTTCACAAAAAAGTTGGTCAAATTGTTTCTTGCGGAGACAATCCAAAATGTCTAGAATAACCCACACCTTGTGTCCTTCACCTGTCCATAACAATTTGAAGTTGTTTGTACTTTTCAGTTTAAACTCCTTTTCTCTCCCTCCAATAAGGCAGCAAATACACACATCATATTGCTCCCAAATGATCCAACAATCGCAAAATACAATATCAGTCTTTCTTCTGGGTTAGGTGTCTGTGTATAAAGGCGTCAAGCCGGGGAACTGACCAGCCAACTTTGAGTATGTAGTCTAATTAATTTCCTCGTTAGTACCTGTAACAATTGTTGAATCCTTAATTATAAGCATTACTGTCTACCAGAGCAAAGAGTTATAATCACTGATTTATATCCTCAGATAGCTTGCAATCTATCCGGGAAGCCAAGACAAGATAAATACTGTTAAGAAAAAAGTATAACTCAGAAACATTCCTGTTATCTTGGAGTCTTGTGCATTTAACCATGCCTATGTGAAAAGGGACCAGCTCCAACTCCTTCAGCATCACATGCGAACTAAGTCATATCCCATGTCTTCAATTAAGACCCTCTATTGTGATCCATGTCAGACCTGCCAGGCCTCATCTAGTTCTTCATATCCACTGCTAAGGATCTCTGTGTGGCACAAGTACTTAAATGCTTCTCTGCAGACTAAAATGTTAGTCCTAACCCACCCAGAAACCCTTCTAAAGTCTGGCCACCTGCTTCTGAAAGGTGACTGCCATGAAACATCATGAAGTTTAGTGTGCTTCTACTCTAGAATGCATAGGGACATCATGGCTTGGAGTCAACTCAAACTCATTTTATTATCTGTTTGAGTTAGTTAATTGTGCCAACCTGGT
>NW_022111324.1:92586334-92588319 GCF_000313985.2 Echinops telfairi
CTTGAACACTATTCTTTCAGCTATTTTGTCTCCTTGTTGTTATTTTTATTTCAGATGAGAGGATAAATCTGAAGCCTGTTACTCCATCTTGGTTGGAAGTAAAAGTCTATTATTTATGCCCAAGTCCATCTTAAACCAGTGAGGGCCCTTCAAGTTGGTTCTTGTGTTCATTCTCTCAAGAGAATCCTTTTCAAGAGTTAGTTACATCCTTGCTTTCTGGCACTACAATCTATCTCAGGCTCACATTGTACATGCCTTGCCACATACGTGGGATAATCCATTCCTCAAGGAGCTCTGGCTCTTCTTAATCAGAAATGGTACTTAGCAACCACAGTCTGGCTGTGAGGGATCCTCACTGTTACTAGGCTCTCATTTTTGCTAGACCTTTCTCCGTAAGAGATAATAACAAATGAATTCATTCAAACATTCCCTGCTCAAGTTTAACATATAGGACTCATCTGTAAATATTTTTATTTTAGATTTGCATATTTTTGTTATGCTATAAGGAAACACTTATGCATGTAAAAACAAAGTATATGGAATGAAATGATATTCTATAATTTTGCTACAAAATATTTCAGCAGAGAGAGGAGAAAAAACTCCTCAAAAAAAAAAGAAATTAGATATTACAAAATGTTGATAATCGTTGATCTGAAAGTTAGGTCTATAGGGGGGTGTCACAATTTCTATGTTTGTGTATATTTGAATTTTTTTAACACGAAGAAGGAAGGAAAGGAAGAACAGAAGGAGGGAGGGAGGAAAAAAGAAGAGAGGATGAAAAGGAATTTTTCAAAGAAGTCATCTTCCTTAATAAGATTGGTAACTCATCACTTGCTGGCCTCCTTCCCCCACTTGGCAGCATCACCTCAGGCTCACAGCTCAGTTTTCACAACCGTCTTCATTAAAAAAAAATTATTCTAGAAATTCTGCTTACTTCCCTGGAATTTAAATGGTGCAAGGATGCTGGCAGCAGTGTTTCAGCATTTCTAAGAGCACTGTGGTAGAAGGATTTAAAATCATCTAACCCACATTATTTTTGGAAATGGATAATTTTCAGCTGTGCTTTGTAAAGTTTTTCTTTCCTTCCTTCCTTTTTCTTTCTTATTAAACAAGCAGTCTACAAAGGCTATCTCCTTAGCAAATGTCATGTTACAAACACGTTTCTGCTGCCCAAAGAGTAGAAATGAGTGAATGTAACCCTATCTTCACTCATAGATAAAACAACTCAAACTACGTTTCCTGTAAGAGTCATTGCCACCAGTGCGTATCAGTTTGTTGTACTTTGGGGCCTTGCATGTTGCTATCGTGCTGGAAGCTATGCCACCGGTATTACAAATCCCCGCAGATCACCCAGAGTGGACAGGTTAGGGCAGTGCTCTCAAACAAAAGAGAAGAGAGAGGCCTGACTAGCGACTTGATAAAATTAAACAATGAAAACCATAGAGATCGCAACAGCATATTGCCTGTATAACATTGGAAGGTTAGCCCCTGAGATTGGAAGTCACAGACTACATAGTGGGCGCACCAACAAACTTGACCATACTCTTGATGGTGACTGCTTTCGTAATTTGTTCTATTGTAGGTGGGTTATCAAGAGTTAGAGCAGACTCCAAGGCATGAACATCAAACAAGTTATTATAATACTCTGTATAGACAGGCCAACTAACACAATAGATTTTTTAAACAGAGGCTGCTGCATTTCAAAGTATCTTGTTTTAACTTTACGTCAGGAGTCATGTGTTATATAGCACATAATGAGTGTAAGGAAAGACATTATCATATTAAAGTGCACAGAGTTTAACAGGTTAGAAAGCATTCCCTCTAATTTAATCTCACAACAACCTCACAGCCGTGCACTTGTAGTCATCCACATTGACCAGTGGAGAGCCAAGAGCCCAGATAAAGGAATACAACAGGACTCACGGACAGAATCCCAGGGCCACCCTCATGCTCTCGGGACTTCACAGCACCACCATGTCCCCCTC
>NW_022111324.1:92589214-92591590 GCF_000313985.2 Echinops telfairi
TAAAGAGCCCATTGTATGATATGTGAATTTTATTTTTTTAAAAGCTGTAATTTTAAAGTAATGTATAGAATATTTCAAGAAAAATAGACATTTTAAAAATGTATAAATAAAGAAACAAAAATGTCATAATTCTACTAGTCTTGTTAGTTTTAAGAGTATTTATTTCCAGTTTATTTCCTATACATTATTTTAAAATTTTATATTCTAAATTTGGATTTTATTGTACGTATTATTTTATATGGGAGAAGGACGGGCTTTCTACCCTGCAAACAATCTCAGAAACTCAGGAAGGCCGTTCTCCCCTGCCCTGCAGGGTCTCTCTCGGTTGGCATCGGCATGTGGGCGTGAGTTTGGAGAAGGTTGGTTGGTTGGTTTTATCACATTATACCTTGCTTTTTATTCCTTTGTGTTATTACCATTCTTATCAAACATTTTTTAGAAGCTTCATAACATTCCAAAATATGACTGTATTCTAAATTACAAAAACACGTTCCTTATGGCTAGTTTCTTATTTTGGCATCATTAATAAAATCTGATGAATATTCCATGCCTGTATCTTTGTACAAATCTCTATGTATCTCTTTATCATAGTCTTCAAGAATAGAAATAATTAAAACAATGAGTAGGATCAATTTTAAGATTTTCAATTTTCAAAATTTTAAGATTTTCAGGCAAATTGAGAGGCCTTGACTCCCTGATCTCTTATTTGCTTCCTCTCCTTGTTTTACCCCTTGTCTCCTTTACAGTGAGTTTTTACAATGGACCCTGGCGGCATAGTGGTTATGCAGGAGGCTACTAACTACAAGGTCAGCAGTTCAAAACCACCAGCCGCTCTACAGGAGCTTGGAAACCCACAGGGTAGAGTCAGAATCTACTCTGACTGTGAGTCAGGATGCTCAATTGGGAGTTTTGATAGTTCCTGCTACCCCACTCCCAACCACATGCTGCTTATTTCGTCATCTACTTCTTTCTCCTTCCCTCCAGTCTCATTGCCCAACTAAATATTCTTTACAGGCACCAAGCATGTGCCTGCTTCCAGGCCTCCTCTCATCTTTCCACATGGAATGCTCAGCCCTATTAGCCATTTTCATTTTGAAGGCATCAAAAGATAAGCCAAGAAAAGGGAGCAGATGATAAATCAGGGAATGGACCCCTCTCATGTACATCTTGTGTAGCTTGGTAATTTCTTTGGAAAGGAATAATTTTTGCCTCTGTCTCACACACTTTCTTCAGGTCTCTGCTCAATGCCACCTTATGAGAGAGGTCTTCAAGAAGACTATGTATAAAAGAGCAAACATCACCACTTATAGAATTGTAATCTCATTATTCTGCTTCATTTGTTTTATGTAGTAATGATAATCATCTGAAACATTAAATATTTAATCACTTATTTGTCTGTAGTAATGTAAGTTCCTGGAGGACAAGCACTTTGACTGCTTTATTTTACAATGAACTCCCCAGGAATGCTTGATAACAACAAAAAATATTTGCTGAATGAATGGATGGTTTCAAAGCTAAAAATAGCATGTTGTAGTTTTAACTTGCATTTCCCCCATTTTAATGCAATCAAGCATTTCAATTTTCCATATATTAGTTGGTCATCTATTTTTTGGTATGTGTGGTAAGATGTCCACTTGCTTTTACCTATTTTTCTCTAGAGATATTATTTCCTCTATTAATTTTAAGTGCTCATTACTTATAAAAGATTTTAATCTTCACTGTTATACTTCTTGCAGATATTTGGCCAATATTTTGTGTTCTTAATTTTGTTTATATATTTAGGTTTTGTATATTAGTATTAGAATTATCACCTTCCATGGGGGAAACCTGGATTCAATTTCTAGCTCATGACCCTCAAATGTAACCACCATTCTCCGAGGAGGCTTTCATGCTGCTGTGTTTCTGAGCATTTTTCACCAGAGCTTCCAGACAAAGTGACCAGAAAGAAATACCTCATCATCTGCTTTTGCAAAATCAGCGAGTAAAAACAACCCTATAGATCATAGTGATTCGATGCTGTTGTACAGGGAGTTGCCCTGAGTTGGGCCAACCCAAGACTTGAATTTAATGTAAAATTGTTCGTATATATTGTCTTTCTAACTGTGTTTATTTTTGGAATGTCCTTTTCCATCTCAATCCCATTTGAATATCCACTGACATTTTCTTCTTCTGATCCATTTGCTCGATAATATTAAGCGCCATTGGAGCCCGCCTTTATTCTAGAAGCAGGAATCAAACACTGAGCAGAACTGACTAAAGATTTGCCCTAGTGGAGCTGACACGCTCATATTTCATTATTTAATATTTTACACTTAGCTTTTTAAAAAAGGTTTATTGACATATAACTCATTTATTATTTACTTCAATAATTTAAAC
>NW_022111324.1:92592478-92599882 GCF_000313985.2 Echinops telfairi
GGGCTTAGTGACCAAGAGGGGGACTTCAAACAGTCCATGGGAAATCATTCTTTATCTCTTTATTCTATTTTTTCATGAGTTTTTAAAAATAGAGTGATTTCTGGAGTGTTTGCCCTGCTCTTTTTTTATATGGATAAAATTTAACCTGCATCCACAACAATTCACTTTCCAATGTATTCTGCATGTTAGCAAAGCTATTCATATCCCTGGTTTATAGCCAGAGGAGATTCACCAGGGGCTTAATACAGTGGATCTTCCCTACACTTTTTAAAATAAACTGAAACAGCTTTAAAATGGGTCAAAAGGAATCTCAAATTATAAGATACTACTTGTTGACCTAACTATGTCTGCCATAATCGGCTTTACATTGCTCTCTGTCTGGTAACTGGACTATTCACCCCCCTCAACTATGATTGGAGGGATTCACTGAAGACTTACTCCATGTGTGAACGCTGCAAATGGAATCTGGACTTCCACTGTCATCCATAGCCTTCTGCCAAACAGGTGTCCACAATTTCAGCTCTGCTACCATTCCCTCCTTTAGATTTGGATTATATTATTAAATGCTTGGATCATGCAGGCTGGTGTGCTTGCTTCTTCCCTGTGAACTTAGTTGATGCCTCACGTAGAAGGCTCCTTGTTTAAAAACAAGTCTTTAAGACCCTAGACACTATTCTTTCCTACAGCCAGATATTGCTGATCCCATGGGCATTGACTGTGGATCCAAGCAAGATGAAATTCTTGACAGTGTCAATCTTTTCTCCATGTATCAGGGTGTTACCTATTGGTTTAGCTGTGAGGATTTTGGTCTTCTTTGCATTGAATTGTGATCTGCGATGAAGGCTACAATGCTTGATCTTCATCAGCAAGTGCTTCAAGTTCTCCTCGCTTTCAGCAATCAAGGTTGTGTCATCTGCCTATCACAGGTGGCTAAGCCTTCCTCCAATCCTGATGCCTCATTTTTCTTCATATAATCCAGCTTCTCCAATTATTTTCTGAGCATACAGATTGAATAAATATGGTGAGAGGATCCAATCCTGATGCACCTTTCTTGATATTAAACCATGTGCCATTCCCTTATTCTGTTTGCACAGCTGCTTCTTAATCCATGTACAAGTTCTGTAGGAACACAATGAAGTATTCTTGAATTCCCATTCTTTTCAAGGTTTTCCATAATTTTTATGATCCACACAGTTGAATGCCTTTGCATAGTCAATAAAACCCAAACAAACATCTTTCTGGTATTCTTTGTTTTCAGCCAAGATCCATCTGATATTAGCAACGATATGCCTTGTACCACATCCTCTTCTGAATCTGGCCTGAACCTCGAGTAGCTCCCTGTCCAAGTACTGCTGCTACCACTGTTGGATGATTTTAAGAAAAAATTTACTTGCGCAGAAACAAAGTAGCATGAATGCAAGAAAATATGAAAATCACCAAGGAACAAAAAACAGAAACTAAAAAGAGATGAGGACCTTCCCTAGAGTCCACAGAGAATAAAAGCCTTCCTACGGATCAGGCACACTGAATTCAGACTTTCTAGCTTCCTAAACTGTGAGAAAAAATGTTTCTGTTTATTAAAGCCACCCACTTGCAGTATGATAGCTGTTGTTGTGGGGTGCCATCAAGTCAGTTCCAACTCACAGCCAAGGACACACTGCCAGGTACTGTACCAGCCTCACAATTGTTGTCAGGTGTGAGTCATTGTTGTAGCAACAATGTCAATCCATCCCCTGGATGGTCTTCCTCTTTTGTTGACCTTATATTGTACCAAGCATGATGTCCTTTTCAGGGACTCGTCTCTTCTGATAACTGGTGAGGAGAAGTCTCATGACTGCTAAGGAGCATTTTGGCTGTACTTCTTCCAAGACATGTGTTTGTTCTTCTGGAAGTTCACAACATTATCAAAAGTCTTTGCCAACACCCTAATTCAAATGTCTCCATTCTTCTGTGGCTTTCTTGATTCATTGTCCATCTTTCACATGCATGAGATGATTGAAAAGATCATGGGTTAAGTCAGGCACACCTTAATTGTCAAAGTGACATCCTTGATCTTCAACACATTAAAGAGGTCTTGGGCAGCATATTTGCCCAATGCAATACATCCTTTGATTTCTTGACTGCTGCTCCCATGAGCATTGATTGTGACTCCAAATAAAATGAAATCCTTAACTACTTCAATCTTCGTTATTTTTATCATAATATTGTCTATGGGTCCAGTTGTGAGGAATTCTGTTTTCTTTATGGTGTAAGAGGGTATGCACGGAGCTTCTAACCACAGCATCTGCTGTTTAAACCCAGCGGCTGCTCCACAGAAGGAACATGAGGCTATCTACTCCCAATAAGATTTGAAGTCCCAGGAACCCAAAGGGGCAGTTCTGCTCTGTCTTATAAGGCCTCTTTGAGTCCAACTTGATTGATGGCCGTGAGTTTGTTGGGGTTTTGCACTGAGTTGCAATATATACTGAAAGTTACGATCTTTGATTTTCATCAGCAGGGGTTTCAAGTCCTCCGCCCGTATAGTAAGCAAGGCTGTTCCATCTGTATAATAAAGGTTGGTTGTAAGCTTTACTTCAGTACTGATGCTGTGTTTTTCATATAATACAGCTTCTCGTTTTATTTTATCATCACACAGACTTAACAAGTATGGTGAAGGTTACAACCTTGAGACACAACCTCCCTGATTTTTAAACCACGCTGTATTCCCTTGTTCTGTTCAAACATCTGCCTTTCAGTCTATGCGCCTGATGTGAATTGGCACAATGAAGTGTCCCAGAACTCTCATTCTTCTCGGTGTTATCCATAGATTTTTATGATACACCCAATTAAATACTTTTGCATAGTCAGTGAAATACAATTAAACATTTTTCTGGTATTTTCTGCTTTGAGCCAAGATCCATCTGACATCAGTAATGTTACCCTTCTTGCCACATCATCTGCTGAATCCAGCTTAGATTTCTTGCAGCTCCTTGTTGATGTACTGCTGTAACAGTTTTAAATTATCTTCTGCAAAATTTTACTTGCATGTGACATTAAGGGTATTATGTGATAATTTCTACATTGTGTTGAGTCTTCCTTCTTTGGAATGGGTACAAATATAAATCTCTTCTAATCAGTTGGCCAGGGACCTGCCTTCCAAATTTCTTGGCATAGGAAGAGTGCTTCCAGAGCTTCATCAGCTTATTGAAACATTTCAATTGGTTTTCTGTCAATTCCTGAAGCCTAGTCATCCACCAATTCCTTCAGTGCCATTAGTTGTTTATCATATGCTACCTGTTGAAATCCTGGAGCATTGACTAATCTTTAATAAAATAATTCTGTATATTTCTTCCATCTTCATTTGATGCTTCCTGTATCATTCAATATTTTGCCCATGGAATCCTTCAATATTACAACTTGTGGCTTGAATTTTTTCTCTCCAGTTCTTTCAGCTTGAGATATGCTGAATGAATTCTTCCTTTTTGATTTTAGAATTCTTGGTTTTTGCACATTTCATTATAATCTTTTGCTTTGCCTTCTCAAACTGCCCTTTGAAATGTTCCATTCAGCTCCTTCTTTTTATCATTTCTCTCATTTGCTCTAGCTACTCTCTGTTCAGGAGCAAGTTTCAGAGTCTTATCTGACATCTACTTTGGTATTTTCCCTCCTGCCTATCTTTTTAAACACTATTGCTTTCTTTGTGTACAATGTTCTTGAGGTCATTCCACAACTCAACATATCTTCAGGTTTTATTTGTTCAATGTACCACATTTGTTGAGATATTCTCTAAATTCAAGTGGGATACATTCATTGTATTTTGGTTCATTGACTTGTTTTCATTTTTGTCAGCTTCAACCTGAATTTGCATATGCACAATAGATAGTCGGTTCTACAACTGGTCCTGGCCTTGTTTGGACTGATGGTATTGAACTTCTCCATCACCTTTCCCACAGGTATAGTCAATTTGATTCCTGTGTTAGTCTGGGTAAACTAGGGAAACAAACCCACAGAAACTCATATGTATAAGAGAGAGTTTTATATAAAGGATAAGTATAAATTAAGAAAGCATCCCAACCCAGTGCTGTCAAAGTCCAACATTAGCCCATATGTCTGACACCAATCTACAAAGTCCTCCTCCATCTCACAAAACACATGCTGACTGCAGAAGGAAAGCCGAATCAGTGAGCATGTAAGCATTTCGGTGCTGGCAGGGGTCTCCACGTGGCTGCTCCAGCACTCAGGGCTGTATCAGAATAGGTTAATTTGGTTTCTCCACGGGGATGTCTTGCAGGAAGTGAAACTGGCTAAGGCAGCTGCACCCTGGTCCGACCATCAGACAGCAAGAGTCCCGAGAACTTGAAAGGTGAGGCTCACTGAGCCATTTATCTCTCTGCCCTTCAGTTAATCCTACATGTGTTTATCGGCCAGGTTGGCACAATAAACGTTAACTATAACAATCCAGACCTTGCCAACTTGGTCCCTGTACACGATTGTTTATCCTAACAATTGAAGTTAAGTAACTCCTACACCTTAATCCTATGAATAGATTCCCCCACCTATGAAAGTTTGTAAGGCATCCACTTCATGCCATTATTCCCTCAATTTTGGGTATCCAATATCTATACTGCCCAGTGCTCTGAGGAGACAATCATATTTTTTGACATGAAGAATCCCTGAGTATGATGTCTAGTGAAGTCCATATATATAGTCTCTGTTGTTGAAAATAAGTATTTGCAATGATGAAGTCATTGGTCTTGCAAAATTCTACCATGTGATCGCTAACTTGCATTCCAATTTCCGTAATTATCAAGGTATCTTGATTCATGCTTGATCAAATTCAAACTGAAGAAGTTAGTGAAATTTTTCAATTTCTTCATCACTAGCTTTAGTGATTGTTGTGTAAATTTGAATAATAGTGTACTCATTGGATTTTTAATAGGTGTGTTGATATTGTTCTATTGCAGACATTATCTTTCAAGATAGATCTTGAGATGGTCTTTTCTTTAATAATAAATAACAATAAATAACACACTATTCCTCTTGAATTTGTCATTCTGGCATAGTAAACTATATGATTATCTGACTCAAAATGGCCCATCCCAGTCCTTTTTAGCTCACTAATGCCTAGAAGAGTAATATTTGTGTTCCATTTAATTTCTGAGCATACCCAATTTTCCTAGACTCACACTTCATATGAATGTACATCAAATGTTCTGTCTGGTTCTGGATGTTTGTAGCTCGGGTTTTCTCATTGGGAGTCATGCCCACCAGCAAATAGAGGTCCCCAAAGCTTTACTCCACCCACATCATTATGGTTGCTCTACTTTGAGAAGGCAGTTTTGCCTCCGTTGCATTTTGAGTGTTTCCAGTCCAAAGGGACCATCTTCCAGCACTATGTCTGACAATGCTCTGCTGCTACTCATAGATTCTGTGGTTAATCTCTCAGAAGTGGACCCCTTATTTCTTCTTCCTTAGTCATGAAGCTCTGCTTCACCCTGTTTACCATAGGTGACCCTTCTGGTATTTGAAATTCCAGTGGCATTGCTTCCAACGTCACAGCAACACACAAGTCACCATAGTACAAGCAGAGAGACAAGTGGTGGCCTGCTAGAGTAGCAGGAGTTTGCTAAATAGCTTTTATTTAAAATATGCACAGAGGCAAATCTATCATTTATTTTTTATTATATTTTCTTGGCATTAATTTTAGAAAATATTTTAATAAATGATTTATCCTCCTTTTTTGGAAATAATGCCTGTATCAGATACTAAACATGTTTATGTTTATTTCTAGACTTTTTACTTTATTTTAGTTCCTTGGGCTAGCTAAGGAATGCACAATTTAAAAATTTAAAGTACTTGAAAGAATTCTGAATTCTGTCAATGCAAGTCACTTCCCCTCATTATGCTTTTGTAAAAATGTTGGTGGCCTTATGTATTATTTTTGCAAATGAAATATTTAAGTACCAAAAATATTTTAAAATTTTGTATCCGAAATTCCTTTGAATCAATTTTTGTAAATAATATCATAATTTTCATCTTTTAATTTTTTGTCTTCCAACTGAGAAAAACTATATATCTGTTCAAACATTTTTATGACTTATTGAATTTTTTTCTTCCTATGAATCCTGTACTTTTTAAAATAGATTTATTTCTAGAGATTTTCATTGTTTTTCACTTTTGAATATGATTATTCAAAAGTTATATTTATTGTTAATTGATTATTAATTATGTGAGATTAATTGATTAATCTGAAAATGTATTCAGATTTTATACTGTTATAATATTAATAACTAAACTTTATAGGAAAGACAGGGTCACGTGGCAATTAAGATGATTAAGATGAAGTGAGATCGCATAGATTCAAAACCCTGTTCTACTACTTACTAGCTGTGGAAAGTGGGGTAATTCGTGTGTCCTTCCTTTTTTGCATCTGTATAAAGAATAAAATAAGACCAACTTCATTTCTATAGTGTCAGCACAGACTCATGATGCCCCATCGGTGTCAGAGTGGAACTGTATTCCCTTGGGTTTCAAATGACTGATTTTTTCAGAAGTAGATTGCACAGATGGAGCCCTGATGGTACAGTGGTTAAACAGTTGGCTGCTAACCAAATGGTTGGTGGTTTGAATCCACTAGCTGCTCTGTGGGAGCAAAATGTGGCAGCAGCTTCCATGAAAAAGATAACAGCCCTGGAAGCCCTGTGAGACAGTTCTGCTCTGTGCTACAGCGTCATAGTGCTTTGGATGATAACACTAGGTCTTTCTTCCAATGTTGGTTTGTATAATTGGAATGATTATAGTATTTCTTTTATGGACGAATGCAAAGTGATTATCATAATGACTGGCAAAGCAGAAAATAAGCACAAAATAAATGTTTAATATATGCTAGTTATTTTGCAGGTAAGAAAACTTAGCCTTTATATAATTTATCCATCATCACATAGCAGTACCAGAATGGAGGTTTTTAGTTAAGTTTTATTGCTGCTAAAAGGTATTTTTATGAATATTATCTTTTGAAATTTATGCTCAGGGCTTTTTTTCTTTAGACAATCGGGTGTTATGCAAATATTTTTTCTTCTTTTTCAATGTTTTTATTATTTTCTCTATATGTCTTATAATGTAAATTTTCATGATAATATGTAATAATAATTATGTTAATGAAAAATTATGTTAATGAACATCCCTGTCTGTTTCCTTGTTTTAATGGACAAGTTTTTATTATTTCATTGTCAACTGTGATATGATATTTGAATTTTGTAGATTTTTAATGGGAATAAATTGTGGATTTTAACAAATTCCTCTCGGAATCTGTGATAGTTAAGTTTTCTGTGCCAACATGGCACCTGTAAAAAGATATGGGTGAGTCTAGCCTGTCAATCAGGTCACAGCCTGATGGTACCTCCTGGTGGGCGTGGCCTTCTCATA
>NW_022111324.1:92600610-92602371 GCF_000313985.2 Echinops telfairi
CTATTGGTTTATTAGGACATCTACTTTTTATTAACAGTTTTATTGGCATATAATTCACATTTCTTATGATTTAATAGTTCAATCATATTAAAAAGTACAATTATCACCACAGTCAACCTTAGAACATTTTCTTCTTTCATGCACTCAATGTTGTTAGCTCCTCATTTACCTTCAACCTAGAAACTTCAACTATGTGCAATCTATGAGAGGCATATTAACTCAAAAAAAATTAAAATATTGGTTCAATTCACTGGGAAGAGAGAAATAAAAAGTAAATAGCATCACAAAATTAATCTCAGTCAAATTAGAATTCAAGGCTGTGGGAGCTAATGGAATACAGAAAGATATGGTTTATTGATTAATATTTAATAAATAAGAAACAATATAGATTGCAGCCATATATTTTATTAGTTATATGTATATATTTAGATATATCAAAAAGTACTGTGAGTAGGATTCTAGTTCATATATGCATGATTTATTCCAAACCAATTGTGTTTAAACATGTCTCTATGATCAGTGGATAGCTTCAGACAAGTTTTCAGGAATATACACATCTTAGTCTCATTAGCGTGTGTGGTAGCTACATAATCTGTTACCAACTTGAGACCATTAAGAGTGAAAGGGTGGAGTTTAGCCTGTCAATCAGGTTGCAGCTTGATAACCTCATTTGGAGGCGCTAAGGAGATAAACAGCTCACTGGAAGTAGGACAGACAGACACTCCCTGCGAGGCATTCCTGTGTAGAAGACACATGGAGCTATGCTAGAGCCCTGGAGCTGAAGGAGCCATGTGGAGACCCCTGCCAGAGCTCAGATGCTTACACTGCCACTGGATCCACAAGACTTTTCACCCACTGGCCTGTGATCTTCCTGCATTCCATGTCATTGCATGTGTTGTGTGAGTCTGAAGAGTAATTTATAGATTGGTATCGGACATATGAGCTAATATTGGACTTATGAACTTGATCTGGACTGTGCTAGGATATTTTCTTAATGTACAATTACTCTTTGATATAAAACTCTCTCTTACACACATGTCTATGAATTTGTTTCTCTAGCAAACCAGTCTAACACAAACACTTCCAAGAAAGTGTTCAAAGTAGTGGCTTCAAAGGCAATCTGCCGGACTAGGTAAATTGAAGACAGAGGCTAACTCAGAGGGATAGGGCAACTGTGTGGGGGGATTCTAAAGGGATAATCGTGATAGATTTCCTTGCAGGACACAGGAAGATCATGACCCTTGATATGAAGAAGTTCTCAGAAACCAGAACACTGCATTGTTGAGAAAAAAAGACCAGAAAAGTTGTGCTGAGGAATTTTTTTTTTCCCATAACGACAATGTATCTGTTTATTCTTTGAGGTTAGCAAAGGCTATCTTATGAGAATTTCATTGGGAAACTTTATAATAGCCCTGATCTTGCCCTTCAGACTTCTTTTGATTCTCCAAACTCAAAGAAGGTTTAAAATGAACATGATTTGAGTCCCTTGAGAATGGTCAAAACTGCCATTTTGACAAAGTATTTGAAAAGCACAGAATTCTTCAGGGAAGGATCAAAGAGAGGGAAACACCACCTGCAAGGTGTATAGACCTAGATGGGAGATATGTTGAGAGATTGTAAAGAGCAGGTGGGGAGGCATGAGTGGCCTATGTCCAAGTCTAATTACCAGTGTCTAGCGAGCACTCATCTAACATAGCTCAGCCATCCTGAAGTGAGCCCCTCCACCTCCACTGCTGGTCCACTGACCTGTTGGCCCAATAG
>NW_022111324.1:92603246-92607315 GCF_000313985.2 Echinops telfairi
CTGCCCAGTTTAAGCCCATTGTTTTAGACAGATTATTAAGACGATAGCGTAAGCAGGTATGGGGACTACACTCAGCGCAACCAGCGGACTCCTGAGCCTAAAGAAGGGGCAGAAGCGGGGGCTCTGGCTGCATGAAGCCCAGTCTACAATCTGCCTGGAGGTTGGGGAACAGTGTCAGGTAAACCGGAGAGCCTGAGTTGGGGTGCCTGACTGGGCCCTGGACACTGAATCACCTTTGTCCTTGGCATGAGTCTTTATTCGAATCCCCTGGATGGCCAGGCACCTTGAGAAACTCACAGGGTTAATCTACAATGGAGTTCCTGCCAAGTGAATTTGCCCTGTACTCTGTCCTCAGCTCTAGCCAATGTCTTTCCAGTAGCCTCTGGCCAGATGAGTACCCATGATCCTCCACTTTGTGTGTGTGTTTTTATATCTATTCCTGAAATTCCAGAGACTTTGATCTTATCCATGATCCTGGAAGGAGAAGCCCTAAGGCAATGTCTTAAAATGATGTATATCTATATTTATAGTTCTATGCCTACTGTACAAATTGATGAGTGTGCATCTATCTCCAAGCACTAATGGAAACCTTTTCCAAGGCTACATAATGGCCAAGAGCCCACCTCACCATCAATTTCCAGATCACAACACTGTTCCTATAAGCAAGACTTCTACAGGCTCCACTGATTTAGGGATACTAATGTGTTATATTAAGAGTGACAATCTATAGTTCAGACTCTGGACTCCCCAACACTTAGCACTATATGTCAAACCCCTGTGCCTCCCTCCAGTGTCTGAGGGACCTGAGAAAATTCTCACAAACAGCCTACATGTTGTTTTGCTCTGCTCTGTTCCCCAGCTCATCCTTTGAGACTGAAGCCTTCCCTTCAATATTTCAACTCAAGATTTGAATGTTTTCTTTCAATTTGGTATGTGTTGATCATATTCTTCCTTTTAGGCTTTCTATCTCCAGGTCTCTGCACCTACAATAACCAATTAAGCATCAATACACTACCATGTCTCCGAGACAAGAGCTGACTTCAGTTGGCATAAAGAAAGAAGATAGGGGGACTCAAACAAGTGACCAAAATTCAGAGTCAGAAAACTTTTGTGAAGGTAATGAATGTACAAATGTGCTTTACACAACTGATGTATGTAGGGATTGTGATAAGAGTTGTGTGAGCCCCTAATAAAAGGATTTTTAAAAAATGATGATGGCAACAAAAAAACCACAAAACTAATATTATAAACCAACATTCCCCATGAAGATAGATGCAAAAATTCTCAACTATATCCTAGCAAATAAAATTCAATATATAAAAAATAATAATGCCTCAATACACCAAAACTAATTAGGAGTTATACCAGCCAAGCAAAGATGGTTCAACATTAGAAATACAATCACCATAATCCACCACATAAATAAAACAAAGGGAAAAACCACAGTATCATATTGATCAATATAGTAAAGGCATTTATCAAGAACCAGCACCTAAACTATGTGTGATTAAAAACTCTGCTAGGCTGGGTTGTCAGGAGAAACGAACGCCATGACGCTAGATATATGAAAGAACTTGATATCAAGAAGGCATCCCAGCCTCATTCCACTCTCATCATCCCAGCCTCATTCCACTCTCTTGGTCCAAAGCTAGCCAGCTCCCTTTTCACATTCATCTAGAGGCGAGCTAATAAAGCAGAAGCAGGGAGCAGGGAGCTCACAGGCTGAATGCAGAGTCAGGTGGCTTGAAGGCGAGTGGGAATGTGGCAGGGCTTCTACAGCTCTTGGGGTTGGTAACCCCCGTGAGGCCACCCCAGGAGGCAGACACAGAATCTGAGCAAGAGGAAGGTGAAGGGCAACAGAGAAAGAAGTCCTTGCTGTCTCACTTATCAAAAGGCCACTCCCCCAAGGAGGCATCCCCAGGTTCCCATCTGATTGACAGTTTGGACTTCACTCCTACCTCCACCCAGGTACCATCAAATTGAAGCACCACAAAAACACTCCAATGGAAATATAAGGGGCAAAGGGAAATTCCTCAACGTAAGGACACGAGGCAAAATGGAGAGAAACGGAAAGCATTCTCCTTGTGAATGTAGAGAGCTAAGCCCTTTACCACCACTGCTATGCAATATTGTGCTAGAAGTCTTACACAAAACTGTAAGGCGAGAAAAGGAAATTCAGGCATCCAAACTGGCAGAAGAAAATTCTATTTATAGATGATATGATCTTATATAGAGAAAACCCCAGAGCCTCAGCAAGAAAATCCTGAAACTAATGGAAGTAGGCCTTCAACAAAGTTGCATGGTATAAAACCACCATAGAAAAAGCCGTGGAGTTCTTTTATGTTAACCAAGAGAACTCTGAAAAGGAAATCAGGGAAACAATACCCTCGACAATAGCCACTCAAAGATGAAATATGTAGGAATGGGTCTGACTAGAGAAACAAAAGACCTAGAGCAATAAAATAAAACTATCTTCAACCATTTACTACGAGACCTACATCAGTAGAAGAATATTCCATGCTCGTGGATAAAAGGCCTTACCATGATGAAAAAGTCATTTTTCGGGATTACCCAAAGTTTCCAATATTCCCCAGTATTAACCATATTACCCAACGTTTTCTGTAGCTATCCAGATTCCAATATCATTCTTTAAAGAGGTGGAAAAACTAACCGCCAACTTTATAAGGAACGAGATTCAGATAAGCAAAGCACTACTAAAGAAGAAGAAACTAGGAGGCCTGCCGTTTCCCATCTCAAAACCTAGCACACAGCCACAGTAGTCCAAATCACCTAGAACTGATAGAATAACAGACACATAAATTAAACCGAATTGAGAACCCAGAAAGAAAGCAGTCCAGCTGTGGGCACCTACGAAAACAGGCTGAAACTTGTTGCATGGGGAAGACGTCGTCTGTTAATTAAGTAGTGCTGGCAAAACAGATGGATTGAATACCTAAGTAACAGACCCAGACATATAAAGGTCCTCAAGGAAAAACAGGGACAAATGTAGGGGCCCTGATACATGGCATTAATACACTATTAAGCATCATTTAAAAGATACTAATGACCGAAGGCAAACTAATTATTTGGACTTCCTAAACATTAAACGTTTATGCATATCAAAAGGTTTCATCGAGAGAGTTCAAACCCACAGACCGGGAAAATTTGGGGTGGAGGGAGCCAACAATGTACGAAACAGGGACTAATCTTTAAGGTTTACCAACAACTTCAACTCCTCAACAAGAAAAAGGCAATCCAAATTTTAAAGTGGGCAGATACTTCACCAAAAAAGACATTCAAGTGGCCCAAAAAACATAGGAAACATGATCTTAAGCCATTAGATGTAAATCAAAACAACAAAATATCTCAAGCTAGCATTAATAGCAAAGTTCAGAAAACAACCAATGATGGCTAGGCTATGCAAAAACTGGAACCCCAAACACTGCTGGCAGGACTATAAAATTGTGCTACTATAGACAACAGTTACAGCCTTCCTGTTCTCTATCATGGTGCAGAATCAGGGTGTGAAAGAGAACCCCATGCAGGAGCTTCGCATAGAAAGCTCTGCCTCAACATCTGTGTGGCAGAGGGTGGAGACAGACTGACCCGGGCAGCCAAGGTGTTGGAGCAGCGCACAGGCCAGCCTCCATCTTCTCCAAAGCCAGATACATTGTCAGATCCTTTGGCATTAGAAGAAATTTTTAAAATTGCTGTCCACTGGCAGGGCCAACGTGGTAGAAATCTCAGAGAAAGGTCTAAAGGTGTGGGGTTACAAATTATGGGGGGAAAAAAACCTTCTCTGATATGGGAGACTTTGGATTTGGGATCCAGGAACACATCGATTTGGGGATTAAATCTGATCCTAGCATCAGTATCTACGGGCTGGACTTTTATGTGGTGCGTAGGAAGCCAGGCTGCATTGTTGTGAACAAGAAGTGTAGAACAGGCTCCACACGGGTCAAACACAGAATCCGTTAAGAGGAGGCGAAGCACTGATGTATGATGGGATCATCGTTACTGGCAAATATTTCCCTGTTTCCAAAAGATCAATAAAGGTTTACAGTGATTT
>NW_022111324.1:92608276-92625012 GCF_000313985.2 Echinops telfairi
AGGTGAAGTAAGTGGGTCTGCTGAGCATTTATAACCTAGTTACCTTTCAAGATTACATAGGTTCAGCTATTCCAGCCAATGAACCAGACAACTTATACCCACCCAAGCAACACAGTCCAAGAAAAACAGAAGTCCTCTGTATTGGAGAGGTGTCTACTAATGAGGGCGGCTCAAGAAGCAGTGTCGGCACCGCGACATGAGGAGCGAAGCACTCATCTGCATCTACTTTAAGCTGGGAAAGTGCCCCGCGTAGTTTGGACTTGGGGTCCAAAAAGACTAAGTGCCCCTGGTCTTGTCACATCTCCAATTAAAGGGATGTTGGGAGGGTACACAAGCCAAGGAGGCCAGGAACTCAGAGCAAAGGGAAGGCAGGCCACTGCAAGAGCAGCTTACTGGAGTGGGTGCGGAGGAATCAGGGATGTGCAGGGAGAAGGGACACAGGAAGAGGCACCAGTAAGAAGAGAAAAGACCCCTCTCACCTCGGACTCTTCCTCAGGAGCAACGTAACAGGAAGTCGAAAGAGAACTATGTCTCCGTTGACTCCTAAAGCAAGTGATCTTCAGAAAGGAAAATGGATGTGCCTGCTGAGAGCCGATCCACCATTTTAGGTCCACTGACAGAGGTGTGTCTTGATGGATGTAAAATGGAATGATGACTCGATGGGATGGGCTAACCCTCAGAACAGTTCAACTTAGTAGAGTGAAACAGGCTTGCATATTGGACAAGAGAGAAAAAAATCTTGCACGCCACAGAACGGATTCATTTGGATAAAGAAAGGACTGCTCAGCCAGCTTATGGAGCAAAAATGGATAGCAGGGAAATAAAATCTATAGCTAATAGTTACTGACTTCATAAGCAAAACTGTTGGTGGTGCCTGTTTATGTTTTGTATTCATTCTTTTTAGAAATAACTTTGATTTTTTCAAAAAGCCAGTTGGGGTGGAAAGGGGGCCTCTGAAAAGAAACAAGTGTACCTACCAAAAAGGTCCAATGTAAAACACAGAGAAAAAAAGTGGTTTTCACGCCAAAGGGTAACCCTTTGAAGGCTACAAGGAGGCCAGGGAGAGGGGAGGCACAGAAAATTAGAGAGGGGGGGAAGAAAGGAAGGAGGAAGAAAACAAGACACAACACATTTGGGGGGGGGTTGAAAAATACTGATCTGATTTGATGAGATAGGTTGTGCAACTACATAGAATATGTTTATCTTTAAAACTCAAAATAAATAAATAACTAAATAAAGTGGTTTTTTTTAAAGGAAGGAGAAAAAGAAAGAATGAGGGCTCACAGCTTTAGAAACCTTCAGATTCCTTAATCCTCAGATCTGAACAGGGGTCTGAGGGGCTGTAAAAGAAGGAAAAGCAAACCTGAAGTGGATCCGGGTTTTTTAATGATATACAAGTTCATTTCAAACAAAGGGGGACAAAATGACCCGAGCTATTAAATTACAATTAAGCAATGTTAAAAGTCACTGAGTTACTCTTCAAATGAAGGAAAATATAAACACAGAACAGAAATTAAGGATAACTTCTAATTATAGAGGTTCCGAGTTTAGAACTCTAAATACACCAGGGCAAGACATGCTTTCGGACATGTTTGAAAGGTTAAATAGAAAAGTCAAAATCATATACAGAGAATGTGTGTTTTCAAGGAGCTAAGCTGGTTAAGGAGTCCCTGTGTGGTGCAAATGGTTAACACTTGACCTTAACCAAAAGATTGGTGGTTCAAGACCACCCAGCATCACTGCAGAAGAAAGGCCTGGCAATCTACTTCTGAATAATCCACCAGGGAAGCACAGGGAGCACAGTTCCACTCGAACCCTAATGAGGCCCCTGTACCAGAGTCAAGTTCACAGTAACTGGTGCTTTTCAGAGAGGGGTAGTTGTAAAAGGAAGGACAGGGATCCAGAAAAACTCTAAAAACTAACAGCAGCGGGGTCCCAAACAAAGAGCAATAACTCAGATCATAAAAGATGTTAAATACGATGCACAAATATTCAGAAGGTGTGGAAAGATAAGCTAGAAGCACAACTCCGTTACCATTATCAAGTAAAGGAACAACAGAACTTTTCGGGGGGGAAAGGGACTTAGCATATGACCACTAGTGGTTTCTTTTGGTGGCCTGATCTGAGGAGGAAAGGGTGATAATCAAACCCTATCAAGGGGTTTCAGGCCATTGAAGGGGGCCCTGCGAGGAGGAGAGACAGTGAGTCTCGACAATTGTTATCTTTCTGGGAGGAGGAGCAAACTGACATTACACATTAGAACGCGGCGGCATACTCAACCCACCTTACAAAATCCTAGACGGAATTCTCCTGAGCCAAAGTTTGCAAATGTATTACGATGAGTACTGACCATAGGATCACTCTGGAAAAGGAAATTATTCGTGGCAGATCACAACATTTCTTTTTCTAAGCTGAAAGCATGACTATTATTGCTTACCTTATAGTGATCACCTAAAAGCAGAGAAAGGGCATGTTAAACTACTGTATATTGCCATTCCCAAGAGAAGGAATAGAAGTCCTTGCAGCAATAAATCCTTATTGAGCATCTGCAGGTGCTAGGGGCGATGGGAAATATCACCTCCACAGCAGATGAAGTCTTTCAGAGATGCGGTCTTCGGTTCATTCACACATTTCTATGAGATGAATAGCATTCCCTTTCTTTTCTAACAAGAAAAATGAGTTTCAGAGAGGTTATTTAAATCCGAGAGCTCCTCATTTCCAGTTGTATACCCTTCCTGTGGTGCTGTGGTGCTTGCTGAGCTCAAATGCTGGCTATTTATCACTCTCTGAATTACTTAAACAAGTTACTTAGCCTCTATTTTCCCAATTGTTTGAGGGGGAAAAAAAAGTAAGACCTGCCTCCTAAGGTTGTTGCAAGGATTAAATGGGAGACTAGGTATAAAAATGCAGACAGCGCCTGGCACACAGTAGGTCCTCAGCACTTGGTTTTTCCTTCTTGCCGTTACTGAAGGTCAATGAGAGGCGGATGAAGCAAATGGTAGAGGCGAAGAGCAGAGCGAGGCCCTAAGAAAGTACAGGTGGTGCCCAAGTTACGACAGGGTTTTGCTCCAACAATCCATTGTAAGTTGGTTTGGACCTAAAATCTTTATGTGTTTGTTCTTTCAGTTTCCATTATTACTGCCTTTTATTATAGGGATCTTTAGAGGTCTGATCTTTATTTTTCCTTGACGTTGGCAATGACAACATCAGCAAATTACGCCGCTTCCTTCCCCCACAATAATGGCCTCTAAAACAAACTATGGTAAATTCAGTTTGTCTTAACCTGAACGCATCATTAATTCGGGCCTATGTGTACTGTGTGAGCTGGGTGTGGACTAGAACAGAGTTTTGAACCTTTACACATTGCAGTCAAGTACATCCTGAGTCAGTGACCCTATAGAGTCTGCTCCATAGACTTCTCAAATCTGTAAACCTTAATTAAGGAAGCAAACTGAGACATCTTTCTTCCATGGTTACTGGGTTCAAACCCAAGCACTTAACCACTGTCAGAAGGGTTCCTTTGAGCTTCCGAGGAAGACAGCAATTTGCTTGGGTGCAGAGATGTATGAGAATCAAAGGCATGGGGGCAAGAAAAGGAAAAAACAAAAAGCCCAAGTGTAATGTAAGGAAAGTGACTTGCTAGTTAGTCATCTGAGTAGTAGATTAATGTTGAGAAGGAGTCAAAGAGGCCCAGAGGCAGACTGAGAGCCTTGCTTACACAAAATACTGCAGTGCTCAAGTGTTTCACCTTTATCTTACAAGTGCAAGGGTACAATTAAGGTCTATGAACTTGGACTCTATGACAGTTGGGTTTTTTGTGCCAAGATGGCACCCGTAAGAAGATATGGGTGGAGTCTAGCCTGTCAATCTGTCACAGCCTGATGGTACCTCCTGGTGTGCATGACATTCTCATAAGGTGGATACCGGGGACTTTCTCTCTCTCTCTCTCTCTCTCTCTCTCTTCCTTTATCCTCCTGCTGACAAGCCACTGGGCGACCTGCCGGACCCTTCCAGAGCCCTGTGATGCTTCCACCATCTTGTGACCTTCCTGCATTTGCATCATTGCTTGTTGCTGCATGAGTCTGAAGAGGGGTTTATGGACTAGTATTACACTTATGGACTTGCTCTGGATTGACCTGGGATGTTTTCCTGATATATGACTACTTTTTGATATAAAGCTCTCTCTTACACATATGTGTCACTGGATTTGTTTCTCTAGTCTACACGGCCTAACACAGAGTATAAAATTAGGCATAAAATTAATCTAGTGCCAGGGTGTAGGATGGACTGCCAGAAAAAGAGAGAAATTCCATTCAGTTAAGCCGTAAATTGTTGTTCTTTTTTTTTTTAATGTGAGATTTCGATGCTCCTCTCAGTCAAGGCTTTCAAGTTGATACACGCATACACACACACACACACACACACACACACACGCGCGCGCGCATTTTTCCTAGGTTGTTCTATCTCCCTTTCAAAGTTTTTGTGCGGGGGAGTTATTGCTACACGCTTATCGGCAATACACAGATACATGCTAAGGGAAATACAGAGGAATCTCCCAAATGCCCTCAAGTGGTGTATAGACAACTAGCCCCCCCACACAGCTCTCCTCTCAAGACCTGCTCTGAAGGCTGGCTTTGCTAGCTGCTGGCTTTTTCCCCCCTCACAGCAGCCCTCGTGGGTCTATTGGAATTGATGGTGAGTGTGTGTGGGTCTGGACAGTGAGGCTGGGAGAAGGTTAGAGACAAAAGAACACAGTTCAACAGGAAGTCTCCAAACACTGTATTGTTCTCTAAACACTAACAACTGAATTCCTAATGTTCTTCTCAGTTATGAGGGTACCCCAGTAAACAACGGAGTGATTTTGAATGCCTAAAACAATATGTACCCTTAAAAAATGAACTCTATTTTCATTTGTCCATTTATCATGAAAGCTATTTTACATTGAAAGCTCATAGGAATATTTGTTTCCCAGGACTGCTTTAGCAAATTGAAATGTATTTAAAACAGAAATTTATTTTCCCCTGATTCTGGAGGCCAGAAGCCCCACATCAAAAGCGTGGGTCGGACTGTGCTCTCCGGGAAAGCCCTAGGAAGAGCCATGTCATGCCTTTCTCTCTTGGGTTGCTCGCAGTCCTCGGCCTTTCGTGACTGGTACAGGCATCAGTGCCATCTCTGCCCCCATCAGTGCATGCCGTTCTTCCGCTGCCTCTGTCCCTGCGTCTCTTCTTAGAAGGACACAATCTCATGGGACTCAGGGCCCACCATATCCCAGGATGCAGTCATCTAAACTAAATGTCTATGAAATGATCTTATTTCCAAAGAGAGCCATAAGGCGAGGTAGCAGGAAGAAGCAGGAATTCTGAGAAAACTATTCGACCTGGTACAAGTAAATAATTATAAATTAAATGAAAGAAATAATGTAGAATCTTAAAATTATCCAGTCTCATGCTCTCATTTTAAAAATGTAGAACATGAGGTAGTTGGGTGATTTTATTAAAGTAATACAATCAGCTGTCATCAGGAGAAGAATGAAAACCCATTCTATTTCCCTTCATCCATACCAGGTATTTCTCACCATTTAATAACATACTAGTGCTGGCAGGTCACAGTTTTATGATCTCTCAGGAGTATTCATAACCCCTCCCATTATAAAATCGATATTATCTACTTAATCCTGTGTTCAATGATGGGCATTTTTGCTTATTTTGCAATGGATTGTAGAGAGTGAAACAGCTGTTTTGAGTTTTTAAAACATATTATGGTTATATATAAAGTTCATTTCATATTAGATCAAGAATAAAGCTCTCAAATATATTGCTGTTTCTATGGTTAAATATACCTTAAGCCAATTTTCTTTGTAATAAACTCTCCAGAAATGAAACTTGTCAAAATGCAAAGATTTGCTGCATATGACAATAATCGAACTATACTTAACAAATATAAAAGAATGATTGTAAGGATATGGATATATCCATTATCTTATTTTGAGATATGGAGTTATTTTATACATTGATGGGGAGGGAAATTGAATCGTATTTTCAAAAATCAATAAGTAACTCTGAAGGTGGCAGCCCATGTGGTCTGTGAACTCTGGGAGCTGCAGTGCCCTCCCATGCTCCTGCCGACCTTGGGTTCACGTCAGTCTGCACCCACTGGCCTGTCATCTCCCCACTTCTCTCCTTGTTTCCTGCTTCATCCACTGGCAGCTGAGTGAACCTGGAGGGGGAGCTAGCTAGCGTCTGACCATGGACTTGAGTTGGACTGGCCTGAGCTGCTTCTTTCATATAAATTTCTTTCTTCATATAAAGTTATTTCTTATATATAAAAAATAAATTGGTAGGTTTTATGTTTGGGGCCTTATAATTAATTTTTCTAATGAACACAGTATTGTTAAATATTGTTGATAGGTAAGGATTATGTTTCTAGTCTATAAAATCCTATTAAATTATTGATTAGCTAAAATATTCTATATTTTAATGAATAGAGTTGAATAATCATTTGATAATCATAGTAATAAAAACAAAAATATTGAAGATGTATTTTTTAATAAAAAGAAAGTAGGCTTAATTAATTATGGAGGAAAGTCTGATAAATAATTTTATGGAGATTCTGAGGATGAAGCCTGGGCACTTTCAAGGGCTTTACCGTTAGTAAGTCTTGTTATTATTGTGTCTAATTTAATATTTTAATGTATAACTGTAAACTTCATTCTGTCTTTCCAGGAAGACCTTGGGCTTCAGCTCAACCCTTTTACTTTTTGAGGTTGCCCAGTAATAGGCAACTTAAGACAATCATACTTGCCACTTCCATATTTTTTTCAGATTTTTAAGACATGTCTTAGCTCTGCAAACACAGTTCTGTTGTACTGAATGAGTGTTACTGAACTCTGCCCCATGCTAACCGTCATGGTTTTCTTAAGCAGGACTCAGTCACTTGAGTAATTCATATATATAAATAAACATCCCATTTATTTAACCCTAAAATTTTTTTCATATATAAATATCCCCTTATCTCAATAGCATTTTAGATCCTAAATAAAAGACTAGTTTAATAATACTATTATTAGAATTACCAAATGTCCCATGGAGTTTACTTATATTATCTCTCAAAAAGTTAATAATATTGTTGCCAAAGTGGGACAGGGATATATATATATAAACCCTAGATGTATGAATGGAGCCCTGGTGACGTAGTGGTTATGCGTTCAGATTCTACCCCTTGTTCAAAGCCACCAGCCACTCCACGGAAGAAAGACAGGGTTTTCTACTCCTAAAAACAGTGACAGGCTCAAAAATTCACAAAGACAGTTCTACCCTGTCCGATGTCACTTTGAGTAGGCATTGACTCAATGGCAGTAAGTTTTGTTTTTGTTTTTTTAAATTAGATGAATTTTGAGCTTGCACTTCACGATAAGCAGTTCATGAGGGTAAATATCAGGCAGATAGCAGGGCTGTATCATAAGAACTGCTTACAGGGTCAGGGGTTGTGGTATAGTGATGTGTCTGCAGCCAGGAGCCTTAAATACCAGTAAGTGAGCTTTCTTCTAAACCCTGGTAGTTTAATTGGCGATATGTTTAAGTCTTCCCCATTTTCAGAAAGGGAACTACACACTCTCTCTGCCCCAGCATCTCAGCCTACTATAAGGATGGAGTGGCAAGTGCGAGAAATGAATTCTTGTGGGCTTCAAACTGCTTTATATTGTGGTGTAAGGGAAGAGGGGGTGGAAGTGTGAACTCCTTATTATACACAGGAGACATGTACTCGGAGTTACTATAATGTCCTAATTAGATTAAATCAGTGGAACACACTGTCCTTACTCTGACATCCTGGGTCACGGATATTGAATGAATTCAAAGCTTGACATCTCTAAGACCAGGCAGTCTGCTAAGGCAAAGTCCTAAGCAATTATCTGGACAGTTGGGGGAAGACAAGTCGTTTTCCTGGGCTATTCTATGCCGGGCAAAAGAAAGCAGTCAGCCAACCACTGAACTACAAAACATTTAATTTTGGAACATACTCTGTGTTCAAGTTGAAAGAGTTTTGAATATCATGTGTATCTATACAAAAAATTCCTCCTGAGCTATATTTTCTATTTGACAGCTATGATGTTGAAGTAGCATAACATATAGATGATATGATGGTTAAGAGACTTGGAATCAGGTGACCTGGGCTGAAATCCAGGTTTTGACATTTACAAGCTGTGTGACTTTGGACAAGTGATGTAATCTCTCTGTAGTACAGGCATAATGACAGTACCTACCCCCTGGGGGTCTTGTGAGGACTACACACACAAAGGCTGGGAACAGTGGCCAACTCACACTTGGATCAGTGGTAGTTTGTTATCACTGGATAAGAAAGCCCTCTTTGAAAACCTCATTGGGCTATGAGGAGGGACAGGAAGGGAGAAATGCTGCGAATGCCAGCAAGGGAGGGGCAAAATTATTCTTATGAAACATCACTGTGACTATTACATAATATTAGAACTCTCTCCAAATGTGGGCCAATGATTTAGTTGACAAATCGACACCTCTTTTTCCTTTCTAGACAGAATGTTTTTGTTCCTTCTCTTTGAGACTCTCTGATCTAGAAAATCCAGGAGACAGCTGTACATGTTCTGCTCCTTCTCTTCCTCTCTTCGCCTTCACAGCGGATTCTGATTGGAGTAATGGGTCACCAGCCCCGCCAAGGGAGAGAGAGGGTGGTTGGAAATCTCCCATCTACCCAGCAGATGCCTCAGAATTTCTGGGAGCTTTGCCCTTAAGTAATGTGTTGGGGTTCGCCTCACAAAGCTATTTCAAGATTTAAAGAGAAGTATGTCTGTGCCTACGGAAAGGGGGACTTGAAATTGGGCAGCAAGGAGAGAACTGGAAAAGATAAGAAAAGATGGAAATAAAAGAGGTAAGAAATAGTATAGTCAGAGTTTGCTATTAAAGAAGAGTAAGCAGCGGAGTGAGCCTATTCCTGTAAATTAATATGAGAATATGAACATTCTTAAACCCCAACATAAATTTTACATGCTGATAATTATAAACATTAGAAAGTTAAATGTAGCAGCTGACTAAATTGCAAACATGGGAGGATTAGCATAATGTTAATGATGCCTGAAAGATGATCTCACAAATATGTCAAAGTGTTCATTATGGTTGTCTTTGGGAGTTGTGATTTTTTTTCTTCTTCCTTTATAATAAAAAGCATTCATAGATGTATTTAAAGAGAATAATTTATACTTCATTGGATAAACACATATATCACTTTCAACAAGGAAGCTCTACCACCCCAATCACTATGAAAGGGCATATCCTTCCTTTTTCATTCTTCCTGCTTCAGCTAAGTCCAAACTTTCATCACCTCCCACCAAACCAAGTGCAAGAACTTCCTAACTGGTGTCTTTACTGCCTAGTATATGACCCAACTCATCCTCTGTGGTGCTACCAGGTCCACCTACCTACATGAACACTTTCCAACCTCTCTCACTCGCTTTGTGAGATTGACCTTGTAGTTTCTCCTCTCCTCACTGTCCTTCCCTTAGTATCGTGTGCCATTTCCTTGTCCTTCTTCATTATGCTCAGGATAAAGTAGAAACATGTGTTATTCGAGGTACATTCTAGAAACATATCCACAGAAACTCACATGTATAAGAGACAGTATTATAAAAAGGGTAAGTGCACATCAAGAAAACATCAGTGCTGCCCAAGCTCACAAGCCCAACATTTGCCCCTACACCAATCCACAAAGTCCTCCTCCATCTCACTAAACACATGCAATGCTGCCGACTGCAGGAGGAAAGCCAAATCATGGAATGTATAAGCATCTCAGCGCTGGCAGGGGTCTCCACACGGCTGCTCCAGCACCCAGGGCTGCATCGGGGTAGGTCCATGTGGCTTCTCCTCAGGGATGTCTTGCAGGAAGTCAGCCTTGCCAGCTAAAACAGGGAACTGGCTAAGGCAGCTACACCCTGCTCCAACCATCACAAAGCAAGACACCCAAGAACTCGAAAGGCAAGGCACACGGAGCCATTGATCTCTTTGCCCTTCAATTAACCCCACATGTGTTTAACGGCCAGGTTGGCACAATAAACTTTAACTATCTCACAACTCTTCCCACTGCGGCATAGTTTCATCCCTTGCCCTCCCTACCTCACACCAAAGCTCCATACTACTAATGATCTCCCTCCACTAGAACTTTGCCATGTTGGGCTCTTCTTCTTGAGTTTCATGCCCATACTGACGGGCGGGAATTCAGAGATGCCCTCTCTAGCTTCACCTGAACTTAAAACAGGGTCACTGCCTTTCTCTGTAAACATGTGAATATTTCTATCATAGCACTTTACATTCCACCTCCACCACCACCACCACCCTCGCCAAGTATCTATTTATTATCTATTTTGTCCTCCAAAGTATAACACTTTAGAGGACAAAGAGCATGTGTTAATCACCATTATAACTCCAATACCTACAGGCCATGAACCACACAACACTCCACTTATATGCACATCATAAGAACCACCTCATAAATGGAGAACTCCCATTGGCTGAGGTCACTCCTTCAAGAAGGAAGAAACGGGAGGAGACCATTCACTTGATGGCAGACAACATTGAGGCAAGGCTACAACAAGTCAACCGTCACTCCACAGGAATGAGAGGAGAACCTCACGGGAAAATTCAGTTAAACCAGGGACTGGGGAGCATCTGCATTCCGGGGAGACATTGATATTTCTGTTGGTGGGGCTGGTGGGTAAATGAGGAGCTACCTCTCATCCATCGGGAAGGAATGCTAAACAACAGTTTTAGAGAATCTAAGGGGAGATTAAACTCAGTTCTATGATCCTGGGTAGACATTTTTTTTTAATAAGTTTCTACTCAACCCTCCGTGAACCACCCCATGGACTAAGCACTATGATGACATTAGATGCATGGCCTGAGAGGGAACATGCAATCCCCCAGGGTCACAACTTGGACTCAAATTGGAAGCCTGACTGAAAGAATTAAGCCCTAACTGAAAACTATTTGTAGTCCTTGGACTTAAGACAGAAATTCTCTGATGGGTGAGGAAGCAAACAATGGCCACCCCAACATTGTAGAAATGGTAGTCATTGGACCTTGGGTAGGACCCCTTGCTTAGTGTGCATCCAATGAAAGGGGATCCATATATTTACTATCTCAAATGTTCCCTTGCATTACTGTGACAGGTATTAATCTAAGAGGCAAGAATATGCCCATGTAAGGAATGTTATAGGAAAATTTCCCCTAACACTAACCCCCAGGCTCAATGTAAAAAGAACCCACTCATTAAAAATTCAATCTGTACAAAGCAAGAACTCCAGGATTGCAGTTGACAGCTGGACTATTCTTGCTTAAACACCCTTTCTCAGCCTTAAATTCTATGCCATTAGATAAACTATTGATGTTATCAATGCAATCACCTTAACCCAGGGATAATTGACAATGTTCTCCTTTTTTCTTTGTTTGTTTGGTTGTGTGGGGGTTGGTCTGTTGTTGTTGTTGTTGTTTGGGTTGCTTTTTTATCATAAAATGATACTGTGACTACTAAAGTAAACCAGAGTCTTCATAACCTGTGGACAAGTAGATAGTTTCTGGGATCCTACTTAATTCTAGCTCCAACCCAAGAACCAAACCAGATTCACTGCCAATTAGTCAATTCTGACTCACAGTGACCTCCCTGAGGGTTTCTGAGACTATAACTCTTTACAGGATTAGAAAGCCCATCCTTTCTCCAGAGGAGCTGCTGGTGGTTTTGAATTTCCAACCATACAGATCACAGCCAAAATCGGAACCATTACAACACCAAGACTCCTAATCTGAGAATAGTTAGTTCCACAACATGGCCCTGCTCAATAGTTGCCTTCACGAAGAGATCACTGAAGATAAGGATGCTACACCAAAGTGTGGTGAAGAAAGCAGATGGTGCCCGGCTATCAATTGGAATAGTGTCTGAGGTCTTGAGGGTTTGTATTCAAACAAGCAACCATCTATGTGAGGAATCAACCAAGTCCACATATAAGAAGCACAGCAGCCTGTGTGATCCAAAGATGACAGTAAGGAAGTCTAAATACGATGAAGGGGGAAGTATCAGAGCTTGAATTAACACACCCACTTTGTAGAAGGCTAGGGAGGACAATGGGAGCCCAAAATCTATCTGCCGAGTATCTAGTCCGACTAAGCCCTGGCCGACCCCTTCTGAGTACAGCCAAGGGGCAGGAATAGCTTTGCTATGAGACAGAGATTATTGTAAACTTGATGACGATGGCTAGAACTATGATATAATATGATACTTGGTCAGATGCCCTTCCTAACCTAGCCTGAATTTGCTCTAAGTCACTTGTTCCATGACAGACATTTCCTCTCTGGTTTATTTTAATATAGCTGGTGATCTTTTCTGTCTTACTCTTTAATTTTGCAATATTTTTCTTTGTTTCGTTTTGGTTTTTTATTGTTTCTGTTAGGTTTCCCAGTTTATGAAGTGCAGAAGGAGAGGATGCATAGAAATGATGTGGGGGTGGGGCTGGAGGAGCTGGGGAGGAAATAGTGAATGCAGGGGTGGGGAGAGAGCACTAGAACTGATTGTGATGATATACACAATTATTTTTAAAGCGGCTAAACTGTGGAAGTGTATGATATGTGAATTTCATATCAGTAACACTATTTTTTAAAAGCGGCCTTGTGCAGCAGATTTACCTAATGCAATGCATCTTTTGATCTCTTGACTGCTGCTTCCATGAGCATTGATTGTGGAACCAGGCAAGACAAACTCCTTGACAACTTCAACATTTTCTCCATTTATCATGCTATTACTTATTGGTCTAGTCATGATGATTTGGTTCTTTACATTGAGCTGTAATCCTTACTGAAGGCTTCCATTCCTGATCTCATCAACAAGTGCTTCATGTCTTCCTCACTTTGAGCAAAGTTGTGTCATATGCATGTTTCAGGTTACTAATAAGCCTTCCTCCAAGCCTAAAATCACATTCTTTTTCGTGTAATCCAGCTTCTCTGATGTTTGCTCAGCATACACTACGAATAAGAATGTTGAGAGGATACAATCCTGAAGCACACTGAGTTAGTTAATTGTGCCAACCTGGCTGATAATCACATGTGGGGCTAATTGAAAGGCGGAGGGATAAATGGGTGGTGAGCCTCGCCTTTCTAGTACTCGGGTCTCTTGCTTTGTGATGGTCGCACCAGGGTGCAGCTGCCTTAGCAGTTCCCTGCTTCAGCTTGCAAGATTGACTTCCTACAACACATCCCCAAGGAGAAGCCACATGGACCTATCCCGATGCAGCCCTGGGTGCTGGAGCAGCCATGTGGAGACCCCAGCTAGTGCTGAGATGCTTGTTCCTTCACTGACTCAGCTTTTCTCCTGCAGTTTTGTGAGGTGGAGGACTTTGTGGACTGGTGTTGGGTTAATGGGTTAATGTTGGACTTGTGGGCTTGGGCAGCATTGGGTTGGGATGTTTTCGTGATGCACACTTTCTTTACATAAAACTCTCTTATACATGAGTTGCTGTGGATCTGTTTCTCTAAAGTACCTAGACTAATACACACACCTTCCCTGAATTTAAATTATGCAGTATTCCTTTGTTCTGTTCACACAACAGCCTCTTGACCCATGTGCAATTCCACATGAGCACAATGAAGTGTTCTGGAATTGCCATTCTTCTCCAGGTTATCCATGGTTTGTTATGATCCACACAGCTGAATGCCTTGGTACAGTCCATTAAACACAAGTAATCATCTTTGTGCTATTCTCTGCTTTCAGCCGAGTTCCACCTGACATCAACAATGATAGCCCTTGTTCCTTTGCCTCTTCGGAATCTGACCTGAACCTCTGGCAGCTCCCTCT
This sequence comes from Echinops telfairi, assembly GCF_000313985.2. Lineage (NCBI taxonomy): Eukaryota > Metazoa > Chordata > Mammalia > Afrosoricida > Tenrecidae > Echinops > Echinops telfairi. The sequence continues at coordinate 92,622,137 of NW_022111324.1, forward strand.
CAATGCACTGCTGCAACCGTTGTTGGATGGTTGTAAGCAAATTTTATTTGCATGTGATATTAATCATAATGTTATATGATTTGAGCATTCTGTTAGGTTACCTTTCTTTGGAATGAGTACAAATACGAACCTCTTCCAGTCAGTTGGCCAAGCAGCTGTTTTCCAAATTTCCTGGCATAGAGGAGTAAGGGCTTCCAGTGCTTCATCAGCTTGTTGAAACATTTCAGTTGATATTTCATCAATTCCTGGAGCTGTGTTTTTGCCTAATGCTTTCAGTGGAGCTCGAACTTCTTCCTTCAGCACCACTGGTTTGTGTTCCTACGCTACCTCCTAAAATGGTGAATGTTGAGTCATTTTTGGTACAACTACTCTGTACAGTCATAGAATCTTTCATGATTGCAACTTGAGGCTTGAATTTTTCTTCAGTTCTTTCAGTGAGTGTGTTCTTTCTAATTCTAGGTCTTTGCACATTTATTTCTTTGTTTTAAGTTTCAAAACAAAGTTTAGCATTTATAAAATCTTCTCTTAAGCAGCTATAGTTCCTTTGGAGAAAATTACCTCATACAGCTATAAACATATATTTACATTTTTATTGTAGGCCTCTTAAGAGACAGATTATAGAGTAAAATATTTGTTTCTCTAGCTACTTCTAACTGGATGTATATGTTCACAATAATTTATTCATAAGAAAGGTAATTTTACTACTATTTCTTTATTTTTCTTCAATTATGACTTGCAGGATATACTGGAACCATGCTGGTTGCAGTAATTAGTTTCTTTCAAATACTAGAAATCAAATTACAATGTAAACATTTTAATGACAATAGTGTTATTAAGAAGTGAATTTAAACACAATATCATATAGATGTAATACCTAACCATTAAAATATTTTACTGTATTATCTATTCACATTGTCCTTTACTTTTCTATACAAAGTAACTTACATAGTTTTAATTTCATAGAATAACATCCTTGATTATTTTCCTGTGCAATATATTTATATCACATGCTTTATAAATCTATGTCCAAAAACATCAATTCCATCTTTTACCTGAAAGACTAAAATTCACAATTGTAATCATTGGTAACAACAATCTTCTTGAAACACTTCGATAATTTATTAGTGGCATATATCTTGATTCTTTGACATTATGGAACTGGAAAATATTGTTTTACATCAGGATATTATGTGAAAATGGATATATACTGAAAACTTTAAAATTTTAATCAAAATCCTCTTTTCAGTAATTTCTCAAGGAACTACTGAGGAAAATATAGTATCTTTATGGCCAAATCAAATATTTTCAGTATAAATCATTATAAAAACAGTTTTAATTTTGCTGGTCTAAGTAATGCAGTGATGGCAGTTTAGGTAAAGGAAATTTGTCGCTTCTAATTTCTCCCGACACTGTTTCACTTGATTTAGGTGGCCATGGGGATTCCCAGGAATGACCTTCCAGAGAGTTTCTGCCAAATGAATTGTGTTCCTGAAGGTTTGTACCATCACTAGGAATGGCTCTCGCATGATCTGTCCCTCTTTAGAGAATTGCTTTCTCTGGTTAAATCTTTGTTTCGTCTGGTAAAGAGGAAAATGTTGGATGAGAAAAAGTTCTGCCATTCGGTGAGAGAGTGATGTCATGTGTGTTGCAGTCCAAATTTTCAAATGCAAGTTGTGCTATCTGTCCCACGGTCTTCACTGTACTCCACTGGAACACACGCTTTTGAATTTTCAGATCATTTTATCGGGGGACCTCACAGCTCTTAGAGCAATCCCTACATGCATTGTATCAAGCATATTTGTACATATCTTACCATGATCATTTTCTAAACATTTACTTTCTATTGGAGCCCTTGGTATCAGCTCCTCTTTTTACCCCTCCTTCTCTGCCTCCACCCTTGTGACCACTTGATAAATGATAAATTATTATTCTTTTCATATTTTACAGCAACCGCTGTCTCCCTTCACCCATGTGTCTGTTGTTTGCCTCGGGGGACAGGTAAGGGTGGTGGTGTTATGCATTGATCATTGTGATTGGTTCCCCCTTCCTCCCCACCCCCTTCCCACCTTCTTCCTACCCTCCTGGTATTGCTACTCCTATTTCTGTTCCTGAGAGGTTTCTCTGACCTGGATTCCACGGGTTGTGAGCTCTTATCTGTACCAGTGTACAAGTTTAGATCTAGCCCGAAATGAAAGGCAGGACTGGGGTCATGATAGTGGGGGGTGAGGAAGCCTCAAAGAACCAAAGGAATATTGTGTGTTTCATTGGTGCTATACGCGCCCTGGTTGCCCCATCCTTGATTGCAGTTGGAATTTTCTGTTTTCTAGGTAGTCGGGCTTGTACTTGAGTCACTAGGTGTCAATTAAACACTTCTTTCTTCAGTTCCCAGTATGTGTGCTGCACATTATCACTTGAAATGCTTAGTCTCTGGAGAGCTCTGTTCTTCAGATTGTCATCTTGAGACAGAGCTGCTTGTTTGTATTTTTGCAGCTCTATTTTGAGATCCCTGCATTATTTCTTCATCAGTTCCAGCTCTTGTTCCAACCCAGGGATGTTCAGGTCACCACCAGACTTTTCTACCTCCCAGGTGGATTTAAATCCATCACCTGCTGAGTTTCCACCTCTATCCTTAGCTGGAGACGTTCTACTTCTTCAGACTGTAGCTGTACGTTCAGTATTTTCAAAGATTCGGAGTTGTCTTTATTCATTTTATTCAATTTGTTCTCAAATTATCTCTTTCAATGCAGACCTCTTGATATGCACGATAGGCCTGATTGTTTTCATCTCATAGAACTTGTTTCTTCATCTAATTGAGCTCCTACAAGCTTTTCTTCCCAAAATCTTATTCTGTTCTTCATCAAAGTGCTCTCTTCCTC
>NW_022111324.1:92626554-92660853 GCF_000313985.2 Echinops telfairi
CAATCAGTGGCAGTAATGACAGAGCATGCGCTGTTACGCAAAAACCGCGATAGAGTGAAGCTGCGGATGTGGAAGCGCAAAGTGGCGAGGGTTCACTGTAGCTTGTTAGGACTTTCTTCCTAGTCTGTCTTAGTCTGGAAGCTCCATGGAAACCTGTTTACTATGGGCGATCCTGCTCGTATTTGAAATACTGATGGCACAACCTCCAGTGTCATAGCAATATACAAACCATCACAGTAGAACACACTGGCCGATGGGTGGTGGAAATTTAATTTAATCTGACCCTCTATAGCAAAACTTTTAACGGTTTCTCTCTTGACTCAGTCCTCAACCTAGCCTCACTTCGAATACATTCATGGCTGATGTAAGCCTGCCTTTACCATGTTACAGAACACTGGCAGTACAATAATTTCAGCATTGGGCTGCTAACCACAGGGTTAGCAGTTCAATCCCACCAGCCACTCCATGAGAAAAAGATGAAGCTCCTGCTCCTGTAAAGATTTACAGTCTCCAAAATCCAAAGAAACTGTTCTACTCTGTCCTATAGGACTGCTATGGGTACGAATCTACTCGTGGCAGTGGGTCGGGGTGGGGGTGGGGGGTGTCATACTTCATTTCCCATGGGAGGCTAACCACCTAGAGTGTCCACTTTCTCCACAGTATGCGCCTTAGACATTTCTGACCTGTTCCATTGCCTCGCCCTAGCTAAAGAACTCTCCCATCTTCTGGAGCGCCCCTTGAATTCTGGTCATCTCTCAAATCCCAGTTCAAGCTCCACTTCCTGCCATCCTTCTCACTTACTGTCTTACACCCCTCCTCCAGTTGCTTGTGGGACTTCCCATGAGCCTGGGTCTCACGTCCCTCATGCCACTTACATGACCCCTAAGCCATGTTTCTTTGCTCTCTGGGCTCTTTGCTGTGTCTTGTACACAGGAGCTGCTCATAAAGCCTGCTGGCTGATTAATGTAGGTCACTCGCTGGGGTGTAGGTGAGACATGCTGGGCGTGCCAGTTTTGGTGGCAGAGCGGTGGGTCCACTTTTTGTACAGGCCACACCTTGAGGGAGGGCCCTACACCTAAAATGGTAAGATGAGGTCACCCCAACCCTGCCCAACTTCCCTGCCTCAATTTCCTTAATTCTTTCTATAGGAAATGGGTTGGGCACCAGAGAGTCCCCTGCTGGAGCCCACTGAAGGATCAGAACAGGCCCCATAGATAAGGCCCCTCCATTTCCAGCAAGACCTTGATCCTTGGAACCATGTTACCCCCTCGTGGGAAAACACCAGGGTTTGCTGAATTTGGCATCTGTGATAAAGTGCAGGAATAAGAAAACCTTGTTTATTTTCCTTTAATTATAAACATTCACGCTCTCCCTCCCCCCTTTGATACTGGCCAAGGCAGTAGCCTGGCATTTGAAACTTTACACTTTTAGAAATCGAAATCTGTCTTTCATTACTCAGATGCCACCCAAGGCCACTCAGCCTAGACCTTGTACTCACTTTTTTAAAAGAAGGAAACAATTCTCAGTAAATAACTAAGCCATCTGATTTTGTCTTCTATTGTATTGCATGAGTCCTTGGGATTTATTCATAGGAGCTTGGGGGGGCACATCCGTGGGGCTTGCCTTATCCCAATCACAGTGGCTCTGGCTTGGGCCAGGACAAAAGAATGCAGTCCACCTGGTTGGGGAAACAAGATTTCTTGTGGTCAGGGGAAGAGGCAACATTGCCAGGCACCCTTCTTGGTTTCCTCCTCTCCCACTGGACATGGGATCAGCAGTGGTGCCTCCTAATTAAGGGGAGGATCTGCCTGCCAAGCCCACTTTTGGAGGCTCCCTCTCTGCTGGGGTGACTAGGTCTCTGGAAAGTTGTCAGGCACTGTGGCCATCCTCAGCCAGGCTAGTAATCAGCTCAATTATATGCAGAGCAGGGTGGTGTTACAAAACTGGGGCACTGGCTCTGGGTGACTAAAGGAGGCCTGGGGTGTGACTCAGGCTAACTCATCTGAGAACCTACCAAACTCCTCCTCGGGTCCACACCTGCACCTTCTGAGTCTTCCTCATGCCTCTCAGGATGGCTTCAAAGCCAAAGCACCAGAAAAGAAAACGACTTGTAAAAACGGAATAATGATGAGGATGAACCCCATCAGGAAGGAGTCCTTCCTCCTCCACTGCCTCTCGCATCCCCAACCACGGCGCTTCTCTTGTTACAGTGTCCCAACCTTGGATCTGTTCTCCACTGACCTTCTGCAAGTGGGGTTGATTGACAAGAAATTCAAGTGGACTAACACATTTAGTTACCTAATCTTTTGGCAGTGATGATTCAGTGGTAAAATTCTTTCCCTCTGTGCAGAGGCCCGAGTTCAAGCCCCAGTCAAGGCACTTCATGGGTAGCCACCACCCATCTTTCCGTGGAGGCTGTGTGTCGCTATGATGCTAAGCAGCTTGCAGTGGAGCGTTCCCACGGTGTTAGGTCAGGTAACTAGAGAAATAAACCCAGTGACCCTCACCTCTGGGCAAGAGAGAGCTTAAGAACAAGTAGTTATAGATCAGGAAAACGTCCCAGCCCACGCCAGATCAAGTCCATACGTCCAATGCTAGTTTAGAAATCCCTCTTCAGACTCTCACAGCCACAAGCAGTGTTGCAAAATACAGGAAGAGCACAGGCCGGTGGGTGAACAGTCTTCTGGAGTAAATGGCCGGGGAAGCATCATGGGGCTGGCACAGGACTCAGTATGACAGACGGGCATGAAAGTAATGGCAGAGAAAGGGAGCAGGGGTTCCCAGGACCCTCCTTAGGAGAAGGCCCCGCCCAGGAGGAGTCATCATCAGGCTGTGCCCTGATTGACAGGCTCTGCTCCTCCCCTACACTTTTATACATTACGTTGGCATGCAATTATGTAAGTGCCACACAGGCTAAGTCTGAGAAGAAAGGCCTGGCGATCAACTTTGGAAAATCAACCAGTGGGAACCCTATAGATCACAGCTGTCTGATCTGCAACCCATCATGGGGACCAATCGCATGGCCAGGCAGCATTTTATTCCATTTGACTCAGTGGTAGTGCCTAATAAAAAACACACTAGCCTTCTTGAACTGACACAGAGAATCTATGAGTATAAATGAATGTAAATTGCATGATCTGTTCTTTATCTTTAAAACTGAAAAGAGCGGACTACACCCTGAGAGAAAGTCTTGGTGACACGTGGCTAAAGTAACTCCACCAATTAACAAAATGCCAGGGAACAAACCCACCATCGACTCCAATGGGGCAAAGGCCCTGAGATGGGCTCCTGTCAGAGCTACAGCCTAAGAAACCTTGGGGACAGTTCTACTCTGTCACCTGGGCCGCTGCGAATTGAAGTCAGCTGGATGGGCCCCAACAGTAACAACTGCCAGGAAATGCACTCTGGGGATCTTATCAATCAGATGCCAGGGATCTAGAGGGAGCCCTGTTCAATATTCTCTTTCAGCAATGGTTCCTGTTCATTTGCTCTGTCAGATTCTCCAAGAGGCGGAGGAAAGAAAACTGCTTGCAACTTACACGTAGTGGGCCTGTGTCCTTCCAGATGGCTGCAGTCTATCCTTTTTTTTTTAATTTAAAGGAAGCCCTGAGGAATATCACAAAACACTTCTATGCCACTTAGATACTCGTACGAAAGCAGCCACCACCCTGGACTCGCTGCCTCCTGTGTGCCAAGGGCCAGGGATGTGCAGGGCTGAGCCTAGATGAAATACACTGCTTACCCAACAGGTTGACACAGAGCCTGACGTGTTTCCACAGACATTTTCAAAGCTGTTTCATTTTTCAAAGAAAATCCCTACAGCCAAACAACAATGGAGCGGCCCCGTCGGCGCTGTCAGTGGAGCTGCAGGGGTCAAAGAGCACCAGTGCCAGCTTTCTGCTGAGAGGCTAGCTGGTCTTTGGGACAGTGTCCACGGGGTCCAGTTGTCGTCAAACCTCTCCTCCCTTCCAACTAGATTTGTAGAGACCCATCTTTAAGCTTATCTTTTCTCTGGTTCTATTTAGGTTAGCTCAAACCTCCATTTGGACCCAGGCTGAAGATCATTTGAGTGTTTTGCTCAATGGTTGCTGGGAAATGTGCTCTCTCTCTTGGGAAATGGGAATAGCAGAAACCTACCTCCCCTGGGAACTCAACCAAGGACTGGGATTTCTAAACTTTAACTGGACTTCTGCCCACAGTCCTTTCAGGACAGGGAAGCTGGCATTGGCTGCCCCCATTTGGAATGCCTGTTTGGCTTGGCTCTTTCTAGAAGGCTGGAAGCCTGAGGAACAAGAAAGTTGAACAAGAGCCTCTTAAGGACCAATCCCTGCCCAGCACCTGGCCTCTGGGCTTTGAGCCAAGCACGACTGGCAATGTTTCTGCCAATTACTGACTATGGTTGCAGTCTGTATTCAAAATCCAGCAGTGGCCTTCCAGTCGATTCTGACTCATAGTGACCTTACATGAATCAGAGTAGAACTATGCTCCATAGACTTTTCAACGGCTGATATTAAAAAAATAAAAACAGATCATCGGGCCTTTCTTCCAAGGCAGCTCTGTGTGAGTTAGAACCATCAACCTTTTGGTTCGTATGGGCTTAGCCATTTGTACCACTAGAGATGCAGCCTGTATACTAGTTTGTTTCTCTTTCCCTAATACTCATCTTCAGGAGAGCAAATTAAGTGCCCTGAGAACTGGGGTCCAGACATAGGACTTAGGAGAACCGCCCCCCACCCCCCATTCAAAGAATTATCGGGAGATGCTAAGTCCCACAGGGGTCTTGTTAACCCTTCCTCTGGGCTCATCTTGCTCTTAGCTAGGTTTTGTTGTAGACGCCTGAGATAAGCAAATGCTTTGATATCGTTTTACTGTTTCCAGGGGCCACCGAGTCTGTTCTGGCTCACTTTGACCCCATGGTGTCAGAGTAAAATGTGCTGCATACGTTTTTCCGTAGTTGATATTTCAGAAGTAGATCACCAGGCCTTTCTTTGGAGGTGCTTCTGGGTAACCTTAGACTTTCCAATGTTCAATTAGCAGCTCACTTCCCTAAACATTGGCACCTCCTGAGGATTGCTGGTTGATGTCAAGGGTGGCTTAGATTTCAAAAGGGCAGAGCATACATAAAGTTTGAAGCTGGAATGAATAATGAGCAGATAAGAGCCTTCCTCGCCATTAATGACAGCTTTACCCAGATTTATTCCTTATTTCTTAGATCACCCTGTGCGTGGGGGAGGGGTGTGTCTGATTAATTTTTGCATGCAGGTTAGAAATATATGAAAAACAGTCTGAATTTCTTGTTCCTTTCTCTAGAGCAAAGCTAATAATAGCACAGGCTGCCAACAAGCTAATGACAAGCCAAGGGATACCTGCTCTTTTCCCAATTTTTCACCTGAGTTACAAGGACTAAGCTAAGCTAAGGATTAACTAAGGTGATCAGACATCCTGAGTTTGCAAGGGGTAAAGGTGACAGTTGGACAATGAATGATAAAGTCGCCCTTCCTCGTATAGAGGGCATCACCATCGCTCTTGTTGGATTCTGCTACGATAAACGAAGAGTACTTGGAGACTAGAGAAGTACGGGATAAGAAGGGGAAGTAGCTTGCCCACACTCTCGGTGAGTCAGTAGCAGGACGATTAAGAAGAACTCAGAAGCCTTGACTAACATGCGACTCACTCACGGACTCCACCGTGTTAGGGGGAGTGGTAACGGCAACAACCTGAGGGGCAAACCTTCTGGGGAGAAGACTACTAACAGGACCCAACTGGGAGAGACAGGAGTGCCTTCAAGAAAACTGGTAGAGAGAATTCTCACCTGCTCATCCCTGTCAGATGATGTTAGGAAACATCCGGCGAGGTCAGGGCAATCCCGCACAATGCTGTCAGCCCAAACGGGCTCAGCAACTGCTGGTGGATGGATGAACTGAGGAGTTATCAAGTGGCCAGCGGGAGAAAGGGAAATGGGAAGAATGAATGAAGGAAAATTACAGGGAGCTGTGGGGGAGAATTGAGACCCCGGTTCCCCCCGGAATGGGCAGAAGAGACCACGTCTGCTGGCATGATCTATCCTCTCATCATTAGTCATGGTAGACACCCTGCTCAGAAGGGACTCCAACTCGGGTCTCTTGCAAGGGCTACATGCAAGGTGAGAATTCTACCACTAAGCCACCCGCCTCACTTTCAACCCTTGGAGAATATGACTTGCTGGCTGAGTGTGATGCTCAGTTTTGAAAGAGGAAGTCTGACCAGCTGAACGGGGCAAGACAGTACTAGGTAGGAGCCAGAGCCAGAGCCAGATGAGGAGGCCGCCTGAGTGGGCGCAAGGACAGGCACAGACTCGCCTGAGCTGGTGCAGAGGAACAGAGAGATGGGAGGAAAGAAACAAAGAATGTCTGCTGCTTAGCATCCTCGGTTTTGGGGGGGTTATTTTGGTTTTATGGGAAAATTACAAAATTCTTTCTTGCAAGCAATGATTACAGAGGGTGGTAGAAGGAAAGAAACCACATTGATTTTTTTTTCCAGGTCCAAAATAACCCTGTCCTCCAAACTAAATAAAATTCAATTGAGAAATTCAGCATTGCACTGTGGGGACCACATGGCTCATTGCTATACTGAGACTGCTCTCCCTACGTGCACCAGCTGGCATAATGGGTGCAGAGCGGGTGGGCCACCGGGGACCGACTCCAGAGGAAGAGGCTGTTGGAATTGTTCAATAAACAAGCCATCATGGTATTCTTTTAGGAAAGTGGATCTGTTCCCTTCTATAAAGACAGTGCATCCCCAGTACCTTTGGTGATGCAAAGCAGGATATGGGACTAGGGTGCTGTAGTGCCTAGGATTTGTTGTTCACTGTTCATTTCTGCCATTGAAAATCCCATGGAATATTTGTAAAAACTACCAAAAACGAGTAGTTGCTGAGGCTACTTATGCACAAACATCTCATGTAATTTGGTTCCTTATTTTTGCAGGTTTAGAGTCATGTATGTTCCAGTTAATTGGCCTAAGATGTTTAATGCTTCTTTTTTTTTTTAAATCATTTTATTGGGGCTCATACAACTCTTATCACAATCCATACATACCTACATCGTGTCAAGCACTTTTGTACATTTGTTGCCATCATCATTCTCAAAGCATTTGCTTTCTACTTGAGCCCTTGGTATCAGCTCCTCATATTTTTCCCTCCCTTCCTGCTCCCCCCTCTTCCATGAACCCTTGATAATTTATAAATTATTATTATTTTGTCATATCTTATACCATCTGACATCTTCCTTCACCCACTTCTCTGCTGTACGTCCCCCAGGTTATATGTAGATCCTTGTAATTTGTTCCCCCTTTCTCCCTCACCTTCCCTGGGGTATCGCCTCCTGGTTATCACCACTCTCACCACTGGTCCTGAGGGGTTCATCTGTCCTGGATTCCCTGTGTTTCCAGTTTCTATCTGTGCTAGTGTACTTCCTCCGATCCAGCCAGATTTGTAAGGTAGAATGGGGATCATGTTAGTGGGGTGGAGGAAAATTGTATTTTTCATCTATTCTACATTCTAGTTACTTGGATAGTGCCTGGAGTCTTAAAGGCTTGCCAGGAACCATCCAAGGCACATAACTGGTCTCTATTCACCTGGATCAACAGAGAAAGAAGGAGAGTTAGGAATAAGGGGAGATTAGAACTGGATGGTGCCCTGCTATCATTGCTGAACATTTAAATGAAAGATTCTCAAGGAGAATCCTGATCAAAAGGTGGAAACTACAACAAAATGTCAACTTTTCCTGGACTCTGCCTTCCTGGAGCCATTGAGGCTAATTGTTGCCCTGAGATAATCTTAAACCAGAAATATCTCCTGAAGTCTTATTAAAATCAAATAATAGTCTAGCTTAACTGTTAAAATACCTAGTTGAGTATTGTGTTTCTTGAAGATCTATCTTTTGGGGATAAATTGACAACAACAAGATTGGGTAAAAAGTTTAGGGACAGTGATTTTATGTTAATGGGAGAGAACTCAGAAAAGTGGCACACAATTGCCATGAGTCAGAATTGACTAGACAACAAAGAGTTGGATTGTCTGGTCTTGGCCAGCCAACAGTGCTGAAGTCTCCCTGGACCCAGCTCCAGCATGCAGAAAATGGTAAGCCCTTTGAAGACATTAAAGAAGTCAAATTGGGTGCTGGGAATCCCTGGTTGGTATTCCTCGTAGGTACTAAACCTCTAACATAAACTTTGATGCAGTTTGCATCTAGCCAGAGACTTCTCAGAAGAAAAGCTTAGCAATCTACTTCCAAAAAGTTCAATAAAGACCCTAAAGAGCACAACACTACTCTGACAAAAATGAGGTCACCATTAGTTGAAGGCTGTTGCTGTGGGGTCAGTTACAACCCATAGTGATCTTCTTTTATTAAGATTCTTATATTGGGGGTTCTTATAATAACCCATACACCAATTGTATCAAGCATATTTGTACATATGTTGCCATCATTATTTTCTAAACATTTACATTCTATTTGAGCTCCTTGATATCAGTCCCCTTTTTCCCTCCCTCCCCCTCCCTCTGACCCTCATGACCCCTTTGGTAAATTATAAAGTATTACTATTTTCATATCTTACACTGACCACTGTCTCCCTTCCCCCGTGGTTTCTTACACCCCACCTCTGCCCACCTTCCCCCTACCCTCGTGGTATGGCTACTCCCATTTCTGTTCCTGAGGGGCTTATCTAAACTGGATTCCATGTGTCCTGAGCTCTTATCTGTACCTGTGTACATGCTCTGGCCTAGCCCGCAGTGAGAAGCAAAATTGGAGTTATAATAGTGGGGGGTGAGGAAGCCTCAACGAACCAGAAGAATATTGTGTGTTTCATGGGTGCTATACTTTGCCCTGGTTGACTCACCCTTTCCTTGCGACCCTTCTGTGAGAGTCCCATTGTCTACAGATGGGTTTGGGGTCTTTGCTCCGACCCCCCTTATTCTTAACAATATGGGTTTTTGTTTGTTTGCTTGTTTGTTTTGGGTCTTCTGATGCCTGTTACTTAATTCCATCAACACTTCCTGATTGTACAGGCTGGTGTGCTTCTTCTATATGGGTTTGTTGCTTCTTTGCTAGATGGCCGCTTGCTTAACTTCAAGCCTTCAAGAACCCCAGGAGCCATATCTTTGGATAGCCGGACACTAACAATTTTCTTCACCACATTTGCTTGTGCACCCATTTTTGTCTTCAGCAATCCTGCCTGGAGGGGAGCATCACAGAATGCCAGGTTGTTAAAACAAAGTGTTCTTGTGTTGAGGGAGGGCTTGAGTAGAGGCCCAAAGTTCGTCCAGTTCCTCAATGTATTGCCATATAAATATATGTGCCTATGCCAATACCTCTATTTTTATGAATTAATATATTTACGTAACTGCACAACTATGTTTATATGTCTATCCATAGCTTTGCTTCCTAGATCTTTCCTTTGTTTCCTTTTACCTCCCTCCTTTCCCACCATCACACTCACCCTTCTTCTACCTCTTGGTCATTCCTCTCAGCTAGAGTGCTGTTTCTCCAACACTCCCAGGATCTCTATGTCCTCCAGGTTGTTGATTTTAATTCCCTAGTTGTTCCCGTCTGTGGCCTTGTTTGCTCACCACTCCCTTCCCCTATTTCCTCCTTCCACTAAGTCCCCTCAGTCCCATTGCTTTCTCCTCCAGCTTGCTTCCCATGCCTATCTTATGCAGGTAGGCAAACCAACAATAATGTAGACAATACAAAAAGAAAACAAAAAAATTGAATGAAAATAGAAAAAATATGTAAAGAAAAATAATAATAACTAGCCAAAAAAATACCCTGAAAAAGCATACATAACTTCAGGTCTGTCCTCTGACCTTTATGACTATCTCCCCATTTGCCTTGGGGGGTTCTGGGAACTGCCCCTCCTAGGCTAAAGTCTATTTGGGGGGCTTCTCAGGGGCTTTGTGGCTTGGCTTTGCTCCCATTGTTGATCTGTTACATTTCCTTCTTGGTTCACTCCACTGTGCAAGATTCAGACTAGACTCACTCCCCGCTGTGTTGTCCTCTGTCGAGGTACACCCATAATGATCTTATGCACAACAGAACAAAACACTTCCTGGTCCTACACCATCCTCACAATTGTTCTTACGCTTGTGCCCGTTGTTACAGCCATGGTGTCAATCCATCTCCTTAAGGGCCCTCACCTTCTTTTGACTGTGCTTCTACTTAACATACATGATGTTCTTCTCCAGGGACTGACAACATGACCAATGCAATGCATCTTTTGATCTCTTGATTGCTGCTTCCGTGGGCATTGATTGTGTGTCCAAGCAAGACAAAATCCTTGACCTCTTCAAACTTTTCTCCATTGATCATGATGTGACTTATTGGTCCAGGCATAAGGATTTGGGTCTTCTTTATGTTGAGTTGTAACCCATACTGAAAGCTGTAATCCTTGATCTTCATCAGCAAGGGCTTCAAGTCCTTCTCCCTTTCAGCAAGAAAGTTGTGTTATCTGCATGTTGCAAATTGTTAATAAACCTTCCCCCAATCCTGGTGTCCTATTCCTCTTCGTACAATCCAGCTTCTCGGATTCTTTTTTCAGCATATACCTTGAATGAAGGGTATTGAGCAGACACCTTCCCTGATTTTCAAGCAGGCACTTTTCCCTTGTTCTGTTCACAAATTGCCTCTTGATTCTTATGCAAGTTCTGCATGACCACAGTAGAATTATGTTCTGGAAATTCTATGCTTCTCAATGTTATCCATAGTTTGTTATGGTCCACACAGTCGAATGTCTTGGCACTCTGCTTTCAACCAAGTTTCATCTGACATCAGGATTGATATCCGTTGTTCCATGTCCTCTTCTGAATCTGTCCTGAACCTCTGGCAGCTCTGCTGCAACCATTGTTGGATGATCTTCAGCAATATTTGACTTGCTTGTGATATCAATGATATTGTTCTAAAGCTTAAACATTCTGTTGGGTCATCTTTATTTGGAATGGGTACAAATATTGGATCTATTCCAGTCACTTGGCCAAGTAGCTATCATCCAAATTTCCTGGCACAGATGAGTCATGCTTACAGCAAATGCTCAGCCACGGACAGTGAGACTGTGGGACTCCTGGATCCCTAGCTCTACCGACTGAGAGTCTTAGTTGTCATGATCCTGTGGGACAAGGCAAGCCCAGCCTCTGCTAGCAGCACCATGATGAAACCTCGAATGGGAATCGGGAGCTGACCCATGACCTTTTCCAGGGATGAGGAGATGCTGTACACTCTGCCTAGGGTATTCCAGGCTATGATCCTGGAAAATGAAGGAAAATTCACAATTGATGGCCTTTATAGGCACTGGTGCAAATGTTAAGCTGTGACTCTTGGGACAATATTTATATAGCTTAGGGTCTGAATTCAAGTTCCAAAAGAACTTGCCCCAACCTGCCCAGATTAAGAAATTGAAAAAAAAACAAATGCAAAAATACCTTTACCACACTTCTGACTTTTTATCACATCAATAGAAAACAATAGTGAAAATCTTACCAGAACCCAGCCCTACCCCATCCCCCATTGCTGAATGGATTAATGTCATAATACAAGGTGCTTCGTGCCTTCTTAAAGACTCAAACTTTGGCTAAAAACTTACACCACTTCACAAAGACAGGAGTGTTTTCAGTTTATTGTTTTGTTTAATAGTTAATTTTCCTGAACACTCTCCAAATGTACTTTGAGAAAGCAACTTGCAGAGTGGTTGTGCCAAGGGTACTGGTACAGAAAAGATAATGCTGTGCCCTGCTCATCCATCAGGGGGCAAGAACTGCAGAGTGCGCAGAAGGGAGGCACCATGGAGAGGGTAGGGCAGCTTTGCTCAAGACCATGCAGGTGGGGTCTATGACTCCCCTGAAGTCTATGAGGAGTTTTGATAGTGAGTTCTGTTCCTCAACCTTTTCCCCAAGCAAAACTGAACAGCAGTATCCAGTCTAACTCCAAGCCTCTGTTGTCAGCACACCGGGAGCCGTCGCCATCTAGAGAGGGTCAAGTGGAGGTGGTCAGAGTTGCTTGAAAGTAATGGAAAGAGGATTATCCACCCAATGCTACTGGACCCGATGGGTAGCCCTTTGGGAAAAGAAATTAATGTAAGATGATTCTTACCTTACTCTAAACAATTTCATGTGGGTCAATATTTTATGTAAAATTTGAATCTGTGGGAAGGTTTAAAAATATGAGCGTACTTATAGATAATGCTGACATGGGGAAGTCCTTTATAGCAGAGAAAAGGAAAAATATTTACAGTACATATGAGAAACATATAGTTAATTTCTTTAAATTACAGAGGACTAAAATCATTAAAAAACAAATTCACTACCATCGAGTCAATACCAACTCATAGCGATCCTATAGGACAGGGAGAACTGTCCAGGTGAGCTTCTGAGAATGCGAATCTTTCTGAGAGCAGAAAACCCCATCTTTCTGGACAAGCCAAATAATCCAACAAAATAAATGGACAAATAATATGAATGGGTAGTTTATAAGAAATTCAATACTAATTCCCTACAAATATGAAACATTGGATTTCACTCAAAATTAAAGAAGCATATCCAAGTGGCAAGAGGATATAGTCTATCACCTGGTTGGCTAAGATTGCAAAGCTTGGTAAAAATTAGTAGCTGTAAATGTATGTGTAGAAATAAGCATTCTTATAAAAAAAAAGAAATAAGCATTCATAAATATTGTTTTGGACACTAAAGATCAGTATCCATTTTGCCAAAATCAATAGACTGTGAGCAGTTTAGCAAGAACAATCATAATTTTAAATGCATAGAACCTTTCATCCAAAAGTTTCCCAGATTAAATTTAACCTATAAATATCTTGGCAAAATTAAGGACAAGGATGTACATTACAGCATTGCTTGCAAGAGCAAAACAAAAACAAAAAATATCCTATTAGCAGAGACTGTTTTAGACAATCGAATTATATGAAGCATTTTTTCAAAAGTGATTAAAATTTATAAATAGATCCTGATATTACTAGGTGGGGGACGAGCAAAGGTCAAAGCTGCAGGTCTAGCATTACTTGACAATTTTATTTTGAATGTGCTTCTCATTAGTAAAAACTTTTGAGCACCTTCCGCAACATGTTGATTTCTAAAAAGAATATATACGTGTCCACCTCTTGTCGTTCAGTGTATTGTACTGTGGAGGCATAGGTGCTGCTGTGGTGCGATATCATTGGTGTGTCAAATGACAGCAGGGTGACTCAAAGCGAACCGTTTCAGAGACGCCTCCAAAATAAAAACAGCATATGAACAAGGACCCAGCTGCCCATTTCAGAGGAAGTAGCATCTGAAGACCTTCTTCATAACACTGAGACATTGCCAGATCCTAACGGCCTAATGAATGGAAGCAGAACATTATCATAGGTAGTGCCGGAGGACAGGCCCTTTGGATTGGAAGGCATTCCAAATGTAACTGAGGAGGAACTATTTTCTCAAAGTAGAGTCAGCCCTGGTGATGTGAATGGAATAAAGCTTGTGGAGTAAAGTCTTCGGGGTCTTCATTGGCTAATGGGGCACAACTCAAAATGAAAAGAACTAGGTGCAATACTTATCATCCGAATTTGGAAAGGATGAAGTATGAATTTAGAAAAATTGGACATCAACAAAAATGAAATGCAACACCTAAAAAAATCAATGTCCTAGGTGTTGGTGAGTTGAAGTGCATTTTGAATAAGAAAATCATATGATTTACTGTGTCAAGAATGATACAAATAAGAGAAATGATGTTACATTCATGGTCAAAAAGGATTTTTCAAGAGCTATCTTGAAGTACAATGTTTTCAGTGATAGGATTATATCTATCACCTTCAAGGAAATCTAATTAATACAACAATTATTCAAATTTACCCAACAATTATGAAAGATAACAAAGAAACTGAAGAATTCTACTAACGTGTTCAATCTGAAACTGATCGAACATGAAATTAAGATACCTTCACAATTATTGGTGAATGCAAAAGTTGGAAACAAAGTGGAAGGTTCAGTGGTTGGAATATATGGTCTTGGTGATTGTGATAGGTAAGTTTAGTGTGCCAACCTGGCCAATGAACACATGTGGGATTAATTGAAGGGCAGAGAGATAAATGGCTTTGTGAGCCTCGCCTTTCTGTCTCTTGCTCTTTGATGATCAGACCAGTGTGTGGCTGCCTTAGCTTGTTCTCTGACTCAATTTGCAAGCTACACTACCTGTGGGACACCTAACCCGTGAACTGTGTCTCTGTAGTTTGAGGTTCCTTCAAGACCTGCTTCACCACGCTACTGGAGTATACATCACTTGAGCTGGGGATTGTCGGACCCTGTCATCTGGTTGACTGTTGGTGACCTGCCTTGCTGTTTGGTGCCTGTGGCCAGATAGACTGAATTGCTCTACAGAGGACTGCCCTGCAGCCCTCAAGACTTGAAGGACTGCCAGTGTATTAGTTGTCTCATGGAAGTGAGTTGCACTGAGCCATTTGTACTGCTCTAGAGATTAATTAACTGTTTTTTTCTTATGTTATATATATGCATAAATATAAATAAAATCATTAGTGTCCTGGTTTTGTTTCTCTAGAGAACCCTGACTAACATAGTGATAGAAATAAGGATGAAGTTATCAGTAATCAAGTTATCAGAGAAACTCTATTATATGATGAAGAATTAGAGGAATTAGAGAATCGGGATTGGAGGAAGGTTTATTAACATCCTGTGGGATGTGGATGATACACCCTTACTTGCTGAAAGTGAAGAGGACGTGAAGCACTTCTGTTGAAGATCAAGGAGTTCACCCTTTAGTCTGGATTACTACTCAATGTAAAGAAGACCCAAAGCCTCACAAATGGACCAACAAGTAACCTCATGGTAAATGGAGAAAAGATTGATTGAAGTTGACAAGAATTTCATCCTACTTGGAGCTACAATCAATGCTCATGGAAGCAGCAGTCGAGAGATCAAAAGATGCATTGCATTAGGTGAATCTGCATCACAAGATCTCTTTAGAGTATTGAAAAACAGGGAAGTTACTTTGAGGACTAAGCTGGGTCTGACCCAAGCCATGGTATTTTGAAGGGCCTCATATGCACATGAAAGTCGGACACTGAGTAAGGAAGACTGAGGAAGAATTGATGCCTTTGAATTTGGTGCTGGCAAAGAACACTGAAAGTTGAATGGACTTTCAAAAAAAGCAAACCAATCTGTCTTGGAAGAAATGTAGTCAGTGCTCCTTAGAGACAAGGAAGGCAAGACTTCATCCTACATATTTTGGATATGTTTTCAGAAGAGACTAATCCTTGGAGAAGGACGTAATGCTTGGTAAAGTAGAGGGACAAAGAGGAAAGCTCTCAATTAAATGGTTGGCACAGTGGGCAGCAAAGGTCACAGGTATAGGAATAAATATGAGGATGCTGCAGGACCAAGCAGTGCTTCCTTCTGAAGTGAATAGCGTCACAATGGGTCAGAGCCAACTAGATGGCACTTATCAACAACATATGTGTAATAAATTAGATATACAAATCGAGTAGAAAAAGTGAATGTAAACATAGAATTATAAACTCAAACGTTTTTCTGCCCCCCTTGAATTGCTTTAGAGACACCTTTGCATGTGTATAATTATTCTACTTTTGAGTGAGTATATCAATTGTGACTGTTTTTAAAAAGGTGAAGTCTATTTCCAGTTTCTCCCTGAAACTGGGGGACTGTTTTGACCAGTAGATTATGAAGAAATGACAACTGGCTTCTCAGTATGATCTTTCAAAAGTAATGTTGCTGCCTTACTGCTGGTGCAGTAAAATCGTTGTTTTTTAAAATCGTTGTTCGCTTTGTTAATAGTCTGACTGCCAGACATCACCATACTATCATGAAGTCCAAACTAACACATGAAGAAAAAAAACAGAAACCTTACAGCTACACAAAGGGTGCTCATTCTGCCCCTGGGTGCTCTAGCTTCTGTTTTGGGTGATTGCTGTATAAAGAATACCAAACCATAACTATCCACATATATCCTCATATTTAGTGTAAGAAAGGGAAATCAGGTTAAAGTGATGTTATCCTACTCGCTTCAAATCAACGACCAAGAAAAACTAAGAGTTGTCCTAACTTTGTCTGTTTTGAGTACTGGTTCTTCTGAAACAACATGGAGCTCAACCTTTGACATTTGTTATCCCTGCTAACAGATTATGACTATCTTTTGTTATTATGGCTTTTAGGTGTCACCAAATTTGTTCCAACGCATAGCGGCCCCATGTACAATAGAATAACACACTCTCCAGCTTCGTGCCATTCTTCCAGTCATTTCTTTTTAACACCATTGATGCAGCCACTGTGTCGATCCATCTCATTGATGTGCTTCTTAGTTTCCATTGACCTTTTAGTTTACCAATTGTGTTAGTCTTGGTACTTTAGAGAAACAAATCCACAGAAACTCATGTATAAGAGAGAGTTTTATATAAAGGTCAAGTGCACATCAAGAAAAAAAATCCCAACCCAGTGCTGCCCAAACCCACAAGTCCAACATTAACCCATTTGTCCGACACCAATCCACAAAGTCCTCCTCCATCTCACAAAACAGATGCAATGATGCTGACTGCAAGAGGAAAGCCAAGTCAGTGAATGTGTAAGCATCTCAGCGCTGGCAGGGTTCTCCACATGGGTGCTCCAGCACCCAGGGCTGCATCGGGGTAGGTCCATGCGGCTTCTCCTCAGGGATGTCTTGCAGGAAGTGGGCCTTGCCAGCTGAAGCAGGGAACTGGCTAAGGCAGCTGCACCTTGGTCTGACCATCAGAAAGCAAGAGACCCGAGAACTTGAAAGGCAAGGCTCACTGAGCCATTTATCTCTCTACCCTTCAATTAACCCCACATGTGTTTATCAGCCAGGTTGGCAGAATAAACTAACTACCTGACCAAACATACTGTCCTTCTCCAAAGACTAGTACCTCCTGACAACATATTCAACGGGCATGAAAGTAAGTCTCGGTTTCTTCTAATAATTCTGGCAGTCCAATATT
The DNA here is from genome assembly GCF_000313985.2 of Echinops telfairi. Classification (NCBI taxonomy): domain Eukaryota; kingdom Metazoa; phylum Chordata; class Mammalia; order Afrosoricida; family Tenrecidae; genus Echinops; species Echinops telfairi. The sequence continues at coordinate 92,643,556 of NW_022111324.1, forward strand.
GTATATTCTTCAACAACACAATAATTCAAGTGCATAAATCCCCCTTCAGTCTTCTTTATTCATAGTCCAGCTTTCAAATGTATGTGAGGTGATTGAAAATACCATGGGTGGGGTCAGGTGCATCTTAGTCCTCAAATTCAAATCTTCATTCTTCAACCTTTAAAGCACGCCTTTGCAGTAGACTTGCCCAGGCAATAAGTTGTCTGATTTCTTGACTGCCATTTCCATGAGCATTGGTTGGGGGTCCAAGTAAAATAATATTCTTGAAAAATTCAGTACTTTCTCCTTTTATCATTATGCTCCTTATTATTCCAGTTGTAATGATTTTTGTTTTCTTCATGTTGAGGTATAATCCACATCAAAAACTGTAGATTTTCATCTTCTTCAACACATGTTTCAAGTCCCCTTTACTTTCAGTAAATGAGGTTGTTAAAGGTCTCCAAATCCTGGTGCCATGTTCTTCTCCAGCTAACCCAGCTTCTCAGATTATTTACAGAGCATAAAATGAGTACAGTGAAAGAAGGCAAGCATGATGCATATCTTTCTGGATTTAAAACCATACACTATCTCCTCTTTCTATTTGAACAACTCTCTCTTGGTTTATGTAGGTTCTAATGAGTAAAAGAAGTGCTCTAGAATTCTCTTTCCCCTGAATGTTATCTATAGTTTGTTATGATCTCCATAGTGCAATGTTTTTCAAGAGTCAAGAAAACAAAAATAAACATCTTTCTGGTATTCTTTGTTTTCAACCAAAATCTATCTGACATCAGCAATGTTATCCCTCCGAAACAACCAATGTAATCTACCACATAAACAAGAAAAAGAATAAGAACCACATGTTCTTATCAACAGCTGCAGAAAAGGCATTTGACAGTATCTAACACATATTTTTCATTAAAACCCTCAACATAATAAAGGCCTTATAGGAAAATTCAATGACAAACATCATGCTCAATGGGAAAACAACTGAAAATATTTCCCCTGAAAACAGGAACTAAACAATGGTGCCCCCTATCACCACTATTCTTCAAAATTGTCCTAGAATTCTTGGTCAGAATCATTGAACAGCAGAAAGAAATGAAGGAAACACATTGGGCAAAAAAATGAAACTCCCAATATTTGCAGATGATATGATTCTATATCTAGAAAACCCCAAAGATTCAGCAAGAAGATTGATGGAAACAATTGAAGGACTTGGTAAAGTATCAGGATACAAGATTAACAAGCAGAACTCAGTTGGATTCCTATATACTAGCAAAGAGAGCTCCAAAAAGATATCAAGAACACATTATCACTTAATAGCTACTCAAAAATAAATAATAGTTAGTAATAAACCTACCCAAAGAAACAAAATTCCTGTACAAAGAAAACTACAGAATATGATTACAAGAAGCCAAAGGGACCTACACAAATAGGAAAAATAGCCCATGCTCATAGTTAGGAAGACTTAATATTGTGAAAATGTCAATACTATATAAAAAATTTTATACATACAAAACACTCTCAAATCCAAATTCAAACTTCATTCTTTAAAGAAATGGCAAAACAATGGCCAACTTCATCTGGAAAGGGAAGAGACTCAGGATAAGAAAAGAATTTCTCAAACAGGAAAACAAAGCCTTGCACTACCTAACCTCAAATCATCCTACACAGCCACAGAATCAAAACAGCCTGGTACTGGTACAATGATAGCTACCAAGACCAATGAAACAGAATAGAAAATCCAGAAATAAAAGTATCCACCTACAGACACTGATTTTAAACAACAGACCCCAAAACACCCTCCTCAACAGATGGTGCTGGAAAAGTGGCTGGTCATCAGAAAAAGAATAAAGCATGACCCATACTTCACTCCATGAACAAAATTGAGCTCACGGTGGTTTAGAGACCAAATGTAAACCCTAGAGCTATAAGATCATCAATGAGAAAATTGGGACAAACTTAAGGACCCAACCATCTGTAGAGAATTGGACATCCCCTACCCGAAGGGTCACAAGGAAGAGAAGTGTTCATCAGGGTGCAGTAGAGCACCCATGAAACAGACAACTTTCCTCTAGCTCTTTAGTTTTCTCCACACCCAACCCCCACCCCCACTATCATGACGTCAATTCTATCTTACAAATCTGGCTAGACCAGAGCATGTACACTGCTACAGATAAGAGCTTGCAACAGAAGGAATCCAGGACAGATAAATCCCTCAGGACAATAATGAGAATAAATATACTTGGAGGGCAAGGGGAGGGTGGGGGAAGAAAGGGGGAACCCCGATCACAATGATCTACATATAACCCCTTCCTATATGGAGTGAAGAGAGACACAGAAAAGTGGATGAAGAGAGACAGCGGTTGGTGTAAGACATGGGGGGTGGGGAGGTTTTCATAAATTATCAAGGGCTCATGAGGGAGGCAGGGTGGAAGAAGGGAAAAATGAGGAGCTGATATCAAGGGCTTAAGTAGAAAGAAAATGATGATGGCAACAAAGGTACAGATGTGCTTGACATAATGAATATATGTATAGATTGTGATAAGAGCTGTAAGAGCCCCCAATAATATGATTTTTTTTTTTAAAAAACTCTGGTACAAACACACAATAGAATCCTATGCATTCTTAAAAAAAAACAAAAAACCAAGGATGAAAGCACAAAACATCATGGATGGACCATTATGCTAGTTGAAGTTAGTCAATAGAAATATTGTGTGAGACCACTACAATAAGTATAAACACCAAGACAAGGATAGGCTTCTGTTCTCAGGTCTTTTAATATGATCCCTCAAGCAATGAGGTTGCTTGCCCACCTAGTGCCCATGGATCATCTATCTCCTCCTTATTTGTGCAACTTAAAAACCATTGTGAAAGACAAGGTCTCACCTCTGTTGAGTTCCCTTTCTTATGTTGGTGTGAGAGGGAGAAGAACAATCAGTTCTTGCCACATAACATTGTTCTACTTCATCCCAAATCAACAGACACTCACTCCTGCAACAATGCTTAGTGAACCTTCCTGAAAACCTAAGTCAAGAGGTTGGAGGTCCATCATGGAAAAGGTGATTATGCTTCTGTTGTGAGTTAACCAGTCAGTGAGGGGGACAACTTGCCATTGGGGGGAATGCTTAACATTGCTTCTATAGACTGCAAGGAGAGAATACACTTGGCATTAGGTTCCTAACTTTTGACCTAGTTTCTATGCAGCCTAGGGGACCTAGGCCATATGCTATGACCAACTGTGTCCTTTCAAGGTGCACAACATCTTTCATAAGCCACACCAGAAGGATTTGATTTGTAAATCCCACTAAATAAACTGGACTTTACCTTAAACTCACCTGTAGCAGATTTAAGAAACTGAAATACTTTCTTGGACTTAAGGCTGAAATGCCCTCGTGTGAGAAGCATAAGATTTTAAGGTTATAGAATTAGAGGCCTGACCCTCAGTCTCCCTTGGAGGCGTGGATTAAAAAAAAAAAAAAGAATTAGAGGCCTGACCAAAGCCAAGGGATGTGACTAGATGCATTGTATTATTGAAGTGAATTATTGAAGGTATGGTTATATAACACCTTATCATTTGATTCCCCCTTTTGATCCATTTTATATTTGTTCCAGTTTTTAATATTTTTTACTTTCTTTTTGATTGATGTTTATCTCTCTTATTTTGTCTTTGTTGTTAGTTTTTGTTTTTGTTGTGTGTGATTTTCTGTATTTGAAGCTCAGAATAAATATATCTATAGAGATAATAATTGGACTAATAATTTCCTAGAGGCATGGCAGGGGAAGTTGTGGGGAAATAGGGAGCTAACATCCTTGAGTACAAGAAGCAAGAAAATGTCCTAAAATTGATAGTGGTGTTGATTTCACAACTCTTCTTAATATAATCGAAGTAGTGAATTTATGATGTGTAGATTACATATCAATAAAACTATTAAAAACATTCAATAATACAACTCAAGGTTTGAAATTTTTCTTCAATTCTTTCCGCTTGAGATATGCTGAGCATGTTCTGCTTATTGTCTTTCTAGCTCCAGGTCTTTGTACAGTGCCTTAGAATACGTTGTCTTCTCAAACTGCCCTTTGAAAGTTTCTGTTCAGCTCTTTGACTTCATCATTTCTTCCATTTGCTTTAGCTCTATGTTCAAGAGCCGGTTTCTGAGTCTCTTCCGACATCTACTTTGATCTTTTCTTTCTTGTCTTTTTTATAACCGTTCGCTTTCTTCATGTATGACATTCTTGAGGCTATCCGACAGCTCATTAATATTCAAAACATCAAATCTATTCCTGAAATGTTCTAAAAATTCAGTTGGGAAAATACTCAGTCTTTTTTTTTTTTGCTCTCATGGACTAGTTTTAATTTTCTTCAACTTCAACGTGAATTGAATGCCTGTTCCATTGTCACCCCCATGCCTCATTTTGGTGGATGACATTGAACTTCTTTATCGTCTCTTCCCGCAGATGTAATCAATTTGATTTCTCCCTGTGGCAAGGCCCACGTGTGCAGTTGCTAATTTTATTGTTCAAAAAATATTTGCAATGGAGCAGTTGTTGGTCTTGTAAAATTCTATCATGTAATCTATAGCTTCCTTTCTAGCACATAGACTTTACTTTCTAACTAACAGTTCCTTTCTCCTGATTTCCAATTTTTGCATTCCTATTGCCAACAATTATCAATGCATCTTTACTGCATGCTTGATCAATTTCAGACAGAAGCAATTGCTAGGATTCTTCAATTTCTTTATAACTAGTTTTAGTCATTGATTTGTAAATTTGAATAATAGTTGTATTAACTGGACTTCTTTGTACGCATATAGATATTGTATAAAAGACAGCATTGTACTTCAACAGAGATATTTAAATATTCATGTTGATAATGAATGTTACATCATTCCTCTTGAATTTGTCATCTGGCATAGTCAATTATATGATTGTCTGATTCAAATTGGTCAATGCCAGTTCATTTGTGCTCACTAATATCTAGGCTATTGATTTTTATGAGTTTAGTTTCATTTTTGAAGATTTCCAATTTTCTTAGATTCATACTTCATACATTCTACAGCCTAAGTAATAATGGATGCTTGCAGCTGTTTCTTCTCATTTTGAGTCATGGCCCAACAGTGAATGAAGGTTCTATCTTCAGTATTAAGGTCAACTCTGAGGAGGCAGCTCTTCTGCAGTCATATTTTAAATGTCTTCCCACGTGTGGACTCATCTTCTAGCTCTGTATCAGACAGGGTTCTGCTGCTACTCATAAGGTCTCCACGAGGCAATTTGTTTAGAGCTAGATCACCATATCCTTCATCCTCATCTATCTTGGAAACTCCACTGAAACCCACCCACCATGGATGACCCTTCTGGTGTTAGAAACACCAGTTGCATAGTTTCCAGCATCACAGCAACACACAGCACCACAATACGATGCATTGACAAATGCCTGGTGCTTGACTATATAATAAATATTAAAATATCCAATGTTCCTCAGTTTATCTAAAAGTTTTAAAAATAATTAGTATTAGCCACACAAAGGATGCGGTATAGTACATTCAGCCCCTGGTTCATGAACAAATTCCACTCCTAAATCTATCTTTGAGTGAGAATTGTAGGTAATTTGGAATTATTAAATTTGTTTTATATCTAATAACAGTTAAATGTTTGCCTTAGCGTATAGCATACCTTACTATGCATAAAAACATGAGAAGAACCCTTGTAGATATGCTAAAACACCTCTGATGTTATTTTGTTCTAATGACAAAACCATCCCAAGCAGTTTTTCCTCTCAACTGCGATGGGCTCTATGAGAGTTGGCTTGTAAGTTGAGTGCTTGTAATCCAAAGGCTGCCTGTATTCATTTTTATTGTAAATACATTCCTCTCCTTCTAGGTAAACTGACTTTGAATTATTACAACAAATATGTTTTGTCGCCTACTCCTCTTAGCCTTTTCGTTTCTATTTATTTTTCTATTCTTCTGTATTTTAGAAAATATATTGTAAGTGCCAATAAAACTGTCTTTTAAAAAAAGGAAAATATATTGTGAAAAATACGTGCAAAATAATTTAACTTTCTGACCAATAGTGTCATCAAATGCATTCCCACATCTCAGGAAATTAGATGTATGGATGTGCCTGTATGACAAAATTCTAGCGTAAAAGAGAACAAATCCTCTGGAATTATTGAACATACAACTCTTTCATTTGCAGAAGGAACCACAGCTGAGAGAACTGAAAAGACAGCTAATTACTAAGACTTCAGGTTTGTAATTAAATCAAGAATACAGAATAGAAGTGATAAGAATCAATGTCTTTACAATCTTTTGCCATTTATAAAGCACTTTCACATCCAGCCTTAAAAAGTAGCACAATTCTGAACTTCCCTTGCTCTATTTCTCTCCAGGAGACCCATCTGGCTGATTTTACACTTGGTATTATCTCATGTGAGAACAATAATGTTATCACATTAGGGTATCCTGGTAGCAAAGTGGGTAAAGAAGCACTCAACTGCAATCCAACAGATTGGTGGTTTGAGGCCACCAGCTACTTAACAGGAGAAAGATGTCTGCTTCTATAATTACAGTCTTGGAAACCCCAGCAAGCAGATCTACCCTGTTTCCCCCAAAATAAGACAGTGTTTTATATTAATTTTTGCTCCCAAAGATGTGCTAGGTCTTATTTTCAAGGGATGTCTTATTTTTCCATGAAGAAGAATGTGGTACACATTTACTGTTTAATGTTTTATTGTTTTATTAAAAGAGACCTTGCACTTCCTGTCTGCTCTGGCTGCCTTGCGGCCAACAGTGAGCTGTGCAGTAGCGCCCGCTGCTACAGTCCAGAGTCCTGAGTTACGGTAGCTTCGGGGTGCCTTATTTTCGGGGAGGTCTTATTTTCAGGGGAGTGCCTTATATTTCAGCAAGAGGCAAAACTGTAAACAGGTTTTATTTTCGGGGGATGTCTTACTTTCGGGAAAACAGGGTAGTCTGTCCTACTTCTACTCTATCCTAGGGTTGCTAAGAGTTGGCACTGACTAGAAGGCACTTGGTTTAATATCTTATTTACTGGTTGGCACAGAGATGGCACACTTCACCTAGGGCCTCAGAAAGTCTTTAAGATGAATTCATGAACAAAACATCAAGCTACCACTTTGGTTGGGGCAGCAATAGCTAAGTGGTAGAATTCTTGGTTTCCATGCCAGACACCTGAGTTTGATTCCTAGTGAAGGGAAGCCTGTGAGTTGTTATGATATAAACAGGTTTCATTGGAGCTTCTAGACTAAGACAGACTAGGAAGAAAAGCCTGATAAGCTACTTCAGAAAATCAGTCAATGAAAACTCTATGAATCACAATGGACTGACCTGTTTGCCTGGGTCAATTGGAAGGCAGCTAACAAAACCGACACCAACTGCTCCGGGAAGACTTAATCGAAAGGAAAACATCTCGCCCTGAAACAAGAAACTGTGACTGCAACTAAGCAACAGAATCACAATATCAACGGGACTTTCAGATTAGAAAAAATGTACTAGTCACATCTGCCACTGGCTCTAGGGACCAAATTAGACATCAAAGAAACCCAAGATCATGTCTTTAAGTAGCCAAGGAGGCGTGGCTCTTCTAAAGGGAGTGGACCTGCTGTCTTCAGCAGTTACATCTTCATGAAAGATGATCATAAATATGGGACACCATAAAATAGTATGAATTATTCTGAAATACATTCTCCTAGTAATTCAATCAAGGAGCACAGTGGCTAAGTGCTTGGCTGCTGACTACAAAGTCTTTCTTCAAACCCACTCACCATTCTGACAGAGAAGTAAATATGTGGCGATCTGCCTCAGTAAAGGTTACCCCCAGATAAAACACCTCCAACTAATACCCTGTAAGCATTGACAAGAGCAGGTAGTCATCCAGAAATGAATCCACAGCACACCCGAGGTTGTTTCCCAGCAAAGATGTAAATCCACTGCCATTAAGTCCATTCTGATGCCTAGCACCCCTATTTAGGGTTCCCAAGACTGTAAGTCTTTATGGAGCAGGCATCATCACTTTTGAGGAATGTCTTATGGTTTTGAACCAGTCACCTTGCCGTTAGCAGACCAATGTCTAACCCACAGCACCACAGCCTTGGAAGTCCCATCAGACAGTTAGTTTGATTCTGTCCTGCAGAGGTACTCTGAGTTGGAACTGACCCCAGATCAATGGGTTGGGGGGTTATCAATTCAGTGGTATGCTCGCCATTCCTGAAGAACGTTTTGTTTTTCAGGGAGCCCTGGTGACATGATGGGCTAAGCATTGTACTGCTAACCGAAAGGTCATGAGAACGCCGGCTGTGGCTCCTCAGGAGAAAGGTTAGTCCGTCTGCTTCGCTAAGGATGTGGGAAACCTCAGCAAGTTCAGGGAGCAGTTCCACTCTTTCCAATTGGGTTGGGAGAAGTCAGACTTGCCTCAAAACAACAGTGGGTTTCCAGTTATGCTTTCCAAGCACAAAGGAAAGGACACAAGGAAGGAGAGAACATGGTTCCTATCCTCAAAGGTGCTCCCAGTCAGACACACAGCTGCACAGCCACATGGACAGGAATCATTGGGCAATATTAGAAGACTGCCCTTGCCTTTTGGAGGATGGCATGTTCATTGTGACAATGTGTGAGGGCTCCACAGTGACCTTTTCATGCAGGCAGTGAGTTACAATCATATGCTCTGTAGTGGAGGCTGAATACATTCATACCTTTGCCTCATAGTCAATTCCCTGCAGACGACAGGCTGCGATTTCCTACAGCTGTTCTCAAAGTTAAATCAGAAAATTCCAGGTACCTTGAGCTCCAGAGTGGGGCATGGATGGTCAAAATAATGCAGAATGTGCTTTCAGGACTAGGAAGACAGAAGAGTACAAAGTGACTTTCAAATAAGTTACATTTGATGTATCTCTGTGTGTGTCATCTAGTAGTGTCTATAGCACATCATCCTTCATCCTAATGTTGGTTTCTCCTGGTGCCAGTGAAGTGGCAAAGGGAATCAAAGCGCTGAGCCCCCAGTGTAAACGAGGGGCCATTCTGTGCCCTCCTATGCATTCGAACTCCTGCATTCGTATTCCTTCTCTGAGACAAGTTTCAGCCAAGGTCCTGATAGATTCTGGTTTGAGACTATTAATTGAGAGTGAATAGCCAACCTGTTAAAGCTTTTATTTAGGCAGCAGAGAGTACATCTTGTTTCCATTTCAATCATTTGCTTAAGAAGTCATTTCCCCCTAATGAATTACCCAGTGCATCCTGAACACTGCTCCCACTGGCATCAGTTGGAAGGTTAGCAAATGGTCTTAACTTGAATACCGTATAACCATCAGCCCCTGTGCTCTATATGCAGGAGCCCTGGTGGTGTAGTGGTTACACATGGGGCTGCCGTCTGCTTGGTCGGCGTTGGAAACTACCAGCCACTCTGCAGGAGAAAGACGGGACTTTCTACTCCTGTGAACAGTTACAGGATCAGAAACCTACAAGGGGGTCGCTATGAGTCGACATCAACTCAAGGGCAGTGAGTCTGCTTTTCAGTTGATGCTATAGGCTCAGAGCTCCTCACTTACACTGGGACCCTTCTGCCAGCAAGCAGTGAGAGCCGACCGACCTTGTACATTCCAGGGTTGCCCCCGCTGCACCACTTTAGGGATCCTTTCTTTGGGTTCTAAATGATTCTCTGCTTGATCCAACTTCATAAATGGAACGTTCATGGAAGCCAACGCCTTCCGAGAGGAAGTGAAAAGGAAAACACTGTATTCCCTGGTGAAAGCTCCCGGTCACCATAGAAACGAAGGTCTTCCTGGGGAAGAACTCCTATCGCTGGTCACCCTCAGCTGACAGACAGAAGAGTGCAGGAAGAATGTTTCTCTTCCCAGACACCAGAAATAGTTCCCAAGTTTCTTATGGCAGCAGTCCCTTTTGGGGTGTCATATCACAGGTCCATCGTACTAGCCGCTGGTAACATACGGGTGTCAATTGCAAGGGTAAGATACATGCCAAAAGAACATCCAGGTAACGCAACAAATATATTTAGGTTGTGTCCAGACTCAAGGAAACTGCCGTTTCTGGTAAATAATCACACGCATAGTCTAGGTAGTCAAAGTTGGTGCAACATTTGAAAATCAATCCACATAATCCATCCCATAAGCAGGCTCAAGGAGCAAAGATTTCCAGTGGCTAACTGCACTGAAGTGGACAGCACATTCCTTCTTTGTACCCTGTTTTCAGTCTGGAAGTTCTACTGAAACCTGTTCACTTTGGGCAGCCCTGCTGACATTTGAAAACACCTGTGCATAGCTTTCAGCATGACAGCCACACACAAGTCACTGAAGTATGACAAACTGACAAGCAAGTATTTGTACTCATTCCAAAGAAAGGTGACCCAACAGAATGCACAAATTCTAGAACAATATCATTCAAATCACATGCAAGTAAAATTTTGCTGAAGATCATCCAACAATGGTTGCAGTATCATATTCACAGGGAGCTACCAGAGATTTAGGCCAGACTCAGAAGAGGGCATGGAACAAGAGATATTATTGCTAATGTCAGATAGATCTTGGATGAAGTAGAGAATACCAGAAACATGTTTACTTGTGTTTTATTGACTGTCAAAGAGTTTGATTGTGTGGCTCTTAATAAACTATGGATAACCTTGGGACGAATGGGAATCCTACAACAATTTAGTGTGTTCATACATAACCTGTATATGGATCAAGAGGCAAATATGCAAACAGAACAATGGGATACTAAGTGATTTAAAATTAGGAAAGGTGGAGGTCAGGGTTGTATCCTCTCACCATACTTATTTAATCTGTACATTGAGCAAATACTCAGAGAAGCTGGGTTATATGAAGTATACTGTAGAATCAGGATCAGAGGAAGGCTTATTTATTAACAACCTGTAATATGCAGATGATACAACCTTGCTTGCTGCTAGTGAGGAATATTTGAAGCTTGTTGATGAAGATCCAAGATGATAGTGTTCGATATGGATTACAACTCAATGTAAAGAAAACAAAAATCCTCCCAACTGGACCAACAGGATCATCATGATAAATGGAGAAAATATTGAAGTTGTCAAGGATTTTTCTTGGTTGGATCCACCATCTATGCATACAGAAGCTGTAGTCAAATGGTCAAAGGATAAATTACATTGGATAAATGCGCTGCCCAAGTTCTCTTTAGAGTATTGAAAAGCAGGGAGGTTGTTTCAAGGACTAAGATGCACCTGACTCAAGCCGTAGGACTGCGAAAGTTGGACGTTGACTAAGGAAAACCGAAGAAGAAGTGAAGCATTTGAATTGTGTTGGAAAAGAATATTGAAAAATACCATGGACTGGCAAAAGAACAAACAAGTCGGTCTAGAAAGAAGGACAGAAGCATGGATGGTGAGATAGCATCTCACATATTTTGCACATGTTTTTAGGAGAGACAGGTCCCTGGAAAAGAGCATTATGTTTGGTAAAGTAGGGGGGCAGTCAAGAAAAGGAAGACATCAACCTTCAACAAGATGGATTGACTCAATGGCTGCCACAATGCGCTCAAACATATGAACAATTGTAAAGAGGCTGCAGGACCAGGAAGTGTCTCCTTCTGTTGTACAGAGAGAGGGTCTCTATGGGTCGGCACAGCAACGAAGGAGAACAATTATATGGTGGTATCAATTGCAGGAAAAGCACTTGACACAATTCAACACTCGTGCATGAAAAAAAAATCTCAGCAAGTTTAGAATAAACTTCAACTCGATAAAGAACCTCTGTAATACGCTTGCCTCTCCTATGCATACGGTTTTCAGCAGCTGCTCGCTCCAAGTGGACGACTGATCTCTTCGTCAAGGCGAATGGGATTGCCATGGGTCAGAACCTAACAACAACAACATCATATTCTCAGACAGTTAGTGATACTGGTATAAATTAATTTTAAAGCACATTGTTTGCCCTCTAAGTCTGGAAACAAGATCAAGGTGTCCGCTCTTGCTACTCTTATTCAACATAGCCCTGAATGTTCTAGTCACTGCAATAGGCAAGAAAATAAATGAAGCATGCAGATCAGAAAGTACCTTAATTTCTTAGAGCTATTATAACATAACTACCTCAAGTGGCTGGCCTCATTTAACAGAAATTTATTTTCTCATAATTTAGGAAGCTGCAAGTTCTAATTTGGGGCACCAAGTTTGAGTTTTCTTTTCACTCTAGGGAAAATTGTCTTAAAAATCCATGTCTGTAGAATTATTCATAGCATTCTTTCCTGGCTTCTGCGTCTTTCATATCTCAAAAGTGATTGGTTTAAGGTGCACCTTATTTTCATATGGGCTCATCAACAAAATAAATGCTCATGAATTAGAAATTACAATACATATTTTTGGGAGACTGATTTGATCTGTAACAAAAGAAAGAAAGAAAGAAAGAAAAGGATCTCAAAACAAAATTTAAAAATGTAAAAACTCTGGAATGACTAAGTAACCTTACAAAGAATGTAGGATACAAGACAACATAGGAAAATCTATCATATTTCTATTTACTAATAATGAACATTGAGAAACCAAAATTTTAAATACAATACCACTGCATGACTAATTTCTTTTAGAAAGATCAATACAAGGCTAGTATCTATAAGGTGGAAGTTAAAGATGTTCCAAATGTCCAACTTTTTCAAACTACTGTATCATCTCAAATGTCAACTATTCCCCCTCTTTTCATTACTCTCCCTTCTAGTTTACATTTCTGTCATTTGCTGCAAGGTCTCACAGAACTCACGAGCCATCGCGGAAATGGCTCACAAAGTTGTGAAGGCTGGCAAGTCAGTTTGGAAAATTTGAACCCAAATTGGCAGATCAGATGAGAGGCTGCCAGCTAACAGGGCTGCAGAAGCCAGCAAATCAGGCTGCTGTCTCAAGTCTTAAAAACTGTAGGCCTGATGATGAGGAACCAAACACAGGATCCAGAACAAGAGAGAGAACTTGGTCAGCTCATTCCTGTATATTAAACCGCAGATCATTCCTATATATTAAATTTAAGATGATAACTTGAGCCACACCTTCTATATAGGAAGGCAGAGAGTCAACATATAGCTCACCCTAAGCCTGCCCCCTTAATGTAGCAAACAACTTCCCCAAATGGAACCATAACCACAGGCATAGAAAATAGTTTCTACATCACAAAATGGAGGACGATAGATAGAAAGGCCATGTTTAGTAATTTACTGAACAACACCATTTATAATCACTCCAAAGAAAAGAAAATACTTAGGTATGGAACAAAACAAATATAAAATCTATCTGTTGAAAATTACAAAATGCATGAATTCCAACTTCTAGCCTTTGAACTGTGAGAAATAAATTTCCATTCTGGTATTCTGGTATTCATGTGCACTAGGTGACTCGGGCATGGAACTTGCATTTTCCAACAAATAAATGAACAAATGCATCCATAAGATCCTCAGAGACGATGGTAAGAGCCATCAAGGAAATAAATAGAGTGCCGAGATTGGGGAAAATTGGGAGCGCCTATGGTAGCTAGGATGTCAAAGACCCTATCCAAAAAGGTCGTATCTCTGGTAAAGTCCACGGAGAAGAATGCCGAGCCACAGGAAGGGAACAGAGGGGAGTCTGGTGAGGGTGGTAGGGAATGCCAAGCTCAAGCAGAACGTTGTAGGCCATGGTAAACATGTGAATGTAATTCTAAGGAGAATGGAAAGTCATTAAAAGACTTATAGACAAAAATTGATATGACGTAAATCCTAAATGTAAAGTTCTTACTGCTATGGGTGCTCTGAGTGAGTGGTGGCATGGGGGTTACCCATTGGGCTGTGATCCTCAAGGTCAGCAGTTCAAAACCACCAGCCACTCGCAGGGGGAAAAAAACCCCACAGAATTCCTACTGCCATAAGAAGTTAATCTCAGAAACTCACTGGGGTAGTTTTACCCTGTCCTATAGGGTCACTATGAGTCAGCATTGACTCAATGGCAATACGTTTGGTTCGGGGTGTGTTTTGTTTGGTTTGTTTGTTTATTGCAATCAGAACAACATGTATCTTTATGAAAATTAAATTCAGCGGTAAGGGAACTGAAATAGCGGTTAAAACAAAAAGAAATTTCTCTAACATAAAGTATGGTGAACAGGAGGCGACCTCACTTGGCACGGCAATTCTGTGCTCCTCGGGGACATGCTCTGCCCTGTCCTCTTAGCACATGGCTCCCATCTTCAAGGTCCAGACGACATTCCAGCCCTAGATCTGAGTCTTAGACGAGACTAGACAGCAACGAAAGACAAAATGTCTACCTTCTCATCCAAAGCAACTTCCTTTAAGTAGTCTTCTTCAAAGTGCCATGCAACCTTTTGCTCAGTCCTGGAGAGAGTGGGGGAGAAACACAGACCAGAACGCAAAGTCGTTAAGGAGGCCAGACGTACTGGCCGAGTAGAACCTGATGGGACCCCCAGGACTGTAGCCCTTAGCCTTCAGTTTGGAACTGAAATCGCCTCCTAATTAGAATAGTCAACCAGCTAAGAGCAAAAGGACAGCCTTTTACCTAAGAACATATTTCAGAAGGACAAAAGGAAGAATACAAATAGGAAACGCCAGGAGGAAGAGGGATAAATGATGGTACATCGAGGGGATAGCAACGGTTGAATTAATTCAGAATGTGTATGAATTGTTGAATGTAAAACTAGGGTCTGTCCTGCAATCCTTCACCTAATTCACAATAAAAAGTTTTTATGTTTTTAACTTCTACTTACCTCTCATTGGCCAGAATTTACTGACATAGTTACATTTTGCAACAAGACAGGCTAGGAAATATGATTTTTATGATATCTGGGTCAATAAAATGGATATGCTAACTATAATATGCAGTTATAGGTAGTAAAAGGAGCAAGGTCAACAATATTGAATGGCTCGAACATAATGTATATTTATTTCTCACCCACATGATGCCCAAAATTATTTTCTTGATTAGCAGATGGTTTTACTTCAAGAATTGATTCAGATACGTCTGTACCATCTTCAATACTTGTCTGCCAGGTCATATGATTGTTCAAAATGACCAATCCAGACATTTGAGTTCATTAATGCCTAGTATACCAATCTTTAGGTATTCCATTTCATTTTTGATGACTCCCATTTTTCCTAGATACACATTTCAGAAATTTCATGTTTTGATCATTAATGGATGTTTTCAGTTGTTTCTTATCATTTTGAATCACACACTATCAGCAAATGAAGACTCCCCAAAGCTTTGCTCCACCCACATCATTATGGGCAACTCTAATTTGACGAGATAGCTCTTTCCCTGTGGTATTTTGAGTGTCTTCCCACTTAAAAGCCTCATTTTCAGCACTGGTATCAATGCTACTACTGGCCAAATTTTTGAATAGATTACTATGCTTTTCTTTATAGTCAGCTTCACTGAAACTTGCCTGCCATGGGTGACTCTGCTGGTATTTTCAATGCGAGTGGTATAGCTTCTACTATTACAGCAACATACAACTACCTAGTACAACACACTGATAAACAGGTGAGGGGTAAGTGACAATAGGTGGGATGCAGAGCCGGCAGTGAGGAGTCTGAGTGAAGGATGTGGATGAGAGATGTGGGCCGCTTGATTGCAAGACCTGGAAGGAAGACTCAGGAATGAACAGGTGGAAGCATGAGACCTGGGGACCAACCGGCTAAGAGAACAACAAATGAGAGTGAATGGAAGGTTGGGATTTTTGAGGACTACAAAAGGAGTCGCAATTCCAATAGACAGAAACACAGCGAGAGCTGTATAAGGAGGAGAATGTGATGAATTCAGTTCCATGGTTGTTGGATTTGAGCCAGTGATGAGACACATACGTGGAAATGCCCAGTAAGCAAGTATGAAGTCTGAAATTCGAATTCTCACAAGAAGTTAGAGGGAGTGAGACTGTAAAACAGTAAACAAAGAGGTGGAAATGGATTGGGTCTCTGTGGTATCAATAGAAAAGTATTGGAATGCCAAAGACTTATGGGCAATATACAAATAAATATATTTAAATATTCCAGGAAAATCTAAAAGGACCTGAACAAAATGAGAGGTCACATTATGACTCTCATATTTCCTAGGCACTGTTGGCTTTGTGGGCCTCTTTCTCTGGTTTAAAAAAAAATTAAATTTTACCATTGTAATAGTATAAACACAAAAAAATCATTTAGGCTGGATTTATTATTGTATATTTATTGTATTCTTTCTTTTTCTTCTAACTAAAAAATTTTAATTAAAATAATTAAATTAAAATAGTTTTATGGGCCAGTAAAAGTATCATGGGCCCTAGGTATTTGCCTGCTGTGTCTAACAATAAAGCAGTCCTTGCTCATTGCACAATAGTCTGATGGAGTAATTAATCCAAACTTGTAGGTCATCTTAAAAATAATGAATGATTGACTTTCTGAAACATGTGTGTATGTGTGCATGTGTGTGTGTGTGTGTGTGTGTGTAGAGGTCTATGCTTTCTTTTTATAATGTTATATAAAAAAGTTTTCAGCTAGTTTTAATTCATCTTAATAGTTGCACAATTTTGGTTCAGCTGAAGTGAACCAAGTTGTATGAGGATTTGGGGTGGGATTGAAACCATGTCACTGTATCTAGGAAAGGAGCTTTACTTTTTTAATGTACCTTCTTGGGCTCTACCCCCCAGGGGATAGGATTCTTTTGTTAAATGCATCTTCTAGCCCAAGAGGGGCTATTTTCATGATGATCATGTATCATTTTGATCAATGATGTCACTAGAACTGGTGTATGGCAACTCATGATATTGTTTCTCTTCCAATGAGCCTTCAACTCCGCAAGACCATACAGATGCTTTAATAATGTTTATTATCAATTTTCATCACAGAATATTGTGCAAAAAATACGGTAGTAAATTGGTTAAAAGTGTAGTATTTCATAGATCATATGAATACTAAGAACAAAATTGTTTTGTAAAATCTATCGACATTGAATTACATTCGCTACATTATTACTCAATGAGTGGAAGCCATTAAAAAGTTTCCTTCTAGACATGAGAGTGTGGGAGGTAGGGGAAGGGAGAAGGTGTTGGCCAACCCAGGGACAAGGGAACAACGAGTGGTTCAAAACCAATGGCAGGGAGGGGATGCGAGGACTGGTAGGGAGTGACCAAGGGCAAGGTAACTGAGAGGAATGACTGAAACCAGAATGAAGGCTGTACATGGTAGTGGGACAGGAGGAAAGCGTAAGGAAATAGAGGAAAGGAGTAGGAGGCAAAGGGCATACATAGAAGCCCAAATACAGACATGTACATATGTAAATATATTTAAGATTATGGGGGAAATGGACCTAGGTGCA
>NW_022111324.1:92661739-92669314 GCF_000313985.2 Echinops telfairi
GGGGGGGAAGGGGGGGTAGAAAGGGGGAATTGATCACAAGGATCTACATATAACCTCCTCTCTGGGGATGGGCAACAGAAGGATGGGTGAAGGGAGACTCCAGGCAGTGTAATATAAGATATAATAATAATTTATGAATTACTAAGGGTTCATGAGGGAGGGGGAGCAGGGAGGGAGAGGGAGGGGAAAAAGGAAAATGAGGAGCTAATTCCAGGAACCCAAGCGGAAAGCAAATTTTAAGAATGATGAGGGCAACAAATGTATAAGTGTGCTTTACACAATTGATGAATGTATGGATTGTGATGAATTGTATGAGCTCCAATAAAATGATTAAATAAAAAACAAAAACAAAAGAAGTTTCCTCCTTCTTTTCTTTTAATTACTATTTCATTCTCTAAAACAAAGTTATTAATATAGGTTTACAAATATGGCATACCACAATACTGTAGCTAAATAAGTAAAAGCAAAAAATCTAGAAAATGTATGAATATAAAAATACCAACAGCAATGAAAATAAAAATGCATGCAAATGTTCACAAAACCACACAGTCAGATGCATGATTGTAATGGGATAATAATGAAAATCCTCACTGGAGCACATTTTATGGTTCAAAAATTAAGAACTAGATGGGACCTGGCTACCACTACTGACTGTTCTGAAAGGGAGGACATTACAAGGTCATGAGTGGGAGAAAGATGTGGAACAAAACTCAAGATCATGAGAGACCATGCTTACTGGTCAGATAGAATCTGATAGAACCCCCAAGACTGCGGTCTTTGGTCAGCTTTGGGGTCTGAAATTGAACACACATCTCTGTAGTTCATCTTTTCAGCCAAATTCTATCAAGGGAATAATAATACTATTGATGTGTGTACACCTTGGAATAATCAACCATTTAGGTCAAGTATTTACCTGTATTAGTCTGGGTACTTTAGAGAAACAAATCCACAGAAACTCATGTATAAGAGAGAGTTTTATATAAAGGGTAAGTGCACATCAAGAAAACATCCCAACCCAGTGCTGCCCAAGCCCACAAGTCCAATATTAGCCCATATGTCCAACACCAATCCACAAAGTCCTCCTCCATCTCAGAAAACACACGCAATGATGCCGACTGCAGGAGGAAAGCCGAGTCAGTGAGAGTGTAAGCATCTCAGCGCTGGCAGGGGTCTCCACATGGCTGCTCCAGCACCCAGGGCTGCATCGGGGTAGGTCCATGTGGCTTCTCCTCAAGGATGTCTTGCAGGAAGTGAGCCTTGCCAGCTAAAGCAGGGAACTAGCTAAGGCAGCTGCATCCTGGTCTGACCATCAGAGAGCAAGAGACCCAAGAACTAGAAAGGCGAGGCTCACTGAGCCATTTATCTCTCTGCCCTTCAATTAACCCATGTGTTCATCGGCCAGGTGGGCACAATAAACTAACTACCTCATTACCTAAGGACAAAATTCAGAAGGTTGAGGAAAAAAGGAAGCATGTGCTGTGGGCTGTTGCTGTCAGGGGCTGACGAGTCAGGTCTGGCTCATATCGACCGCATGTAAAACAGAACGAAACATGTTTGAGCCCATGGCTGTAGCCACTGTGTTATTGAGTCCCTCTTGTCACAGGTCTTCCTCTTTTTAATGCCCTGCCACTTTCCCCAGCGTAATGTCCTTCTCCAGGAACTCGACCTTCCTGACAACAGATCAAAAGTACGTGAGATGAAGGAAGGCTGGAGGCAGAGAATCCAGGGAGGAGGTGAGTTCGGGTGATGTTACATTAAGAGGATCGCAGTGAGTGAGATGAGATAGAAAATGTATGAATTATTGAACACAGAACTCATGATCTGCTCTGTAAATCTTCACCCAACTCACAATAAAAGTCTTCTCAAAGTCAATTAGCATAGAGATTTAGCCGTGTGAACATATTGACATATATAATTTTGTTTACCAAAAAAAATGTGTTTGGTGTTATTAACTAATTACAGAAATCTTTTTATAAAAATAAGGTTTGCTGAAATGCTGTACAATAATCTCATAGTCAGTTTGATGCCATCCCCTCTGACAGGGTCACCCAGTAGGGTCTGTATACCCTGTCTCCATCTAGTGACACAACAAACTTCTATATTTGGGGGACTTAATTCCCAAGTCTAAATATATTTCCTGAGATTTAGTTATTTAGTAAAATGTAGACCTTTCAAAAATATTAGACCCACCAAAAAGCTAGAAAACATAAACTAAATTTACCTCTGAAGACTCAGTGTTCAAAAGAAAACAACAGCATCTAGTCTGACTTTGATCGGTTTGCTTCACTGTAGCAGGGATTCTAAAAAAGGCACCAAGAAAGCAATTCAGAGGAAGGAGACAAGTAAGCACTTCAAGTTACTTCAACTCAGTTCCACATTTATTGAACTTATTTCTCTGAGTCACCGGTTGGTACAAGTAGTTAAACTGCACGTAGCTGCTAAGTGGAGGGCTGAAGTCTACCCAGAGGTGCCTCAAATAAAGGACCTTGTTGGTGACCTACTTCCAAAAACCAGCCAGCCACTGAAAGTCCTGTGGAACATAGTGCTCTTGAACACACATGGGGCTGCCATGAGTCACAATCAACTTGACAGCAATGGGTAGTACTATGGGCCAAGTTCTAAAACATTTCCAATCTGGAGTGAGTGTGAGGGCTAGGCATGTGGGCTGGCAGAGCACACACACACACACACACACACACATGCATGAAAAGAAGCTCAGTAGCTACAGAGTATGATATACTTGGAATCAAAATGAAAAAGTATCCAAGAATATCAAACGTGGTAAATGATTCATAAAGAATTCCAGAGATGAGTCTCTTGGAGATGGTCAAAAGGAGCTTCCTGGCAGCAGTGGGGATAACTACTTTGGAATGGTAGATGTGAAAGAGATACTAAGTAGCAGAGGGAGTTCCTAAGATCCCAAAGTCCAGCCATGAAAGGTAGAAAAACTGGTTTGATTTATCTGGAGTGACTGCTTCACCCTAGTCTGGAAATACATAGCATCACACGGGCCAACATTAACTAAGGGCTCTCCATGTGCCCTGTAATGTTCAAAACACTTTAAACATTGACACGGAGTCAACGGCCACCGTACTGGGCAGAGCAGAATGCTCCGTAAGGTTTCAGATGCTGTCAATCTGTACAAGGGCAGACACCATCGTCTTCTCCCATCGAGCGGCTAGTGGGTTTGAACTGCTGACTAACTGTGCGGCCAGCACTCCTTTCAAAACATTTTACCTGTCATTTCATCCTCCAACCAACTTCTGCAGGAAATGATGTGTGGTTTTTCATACCCATTTCATGGAGTCTGACGCTGAGGAATAGAAAGTGTAAGTAAGTTGCAGTAGCAGAAGTAGAATGTGAGCCCGGGCTCTCCGCCTCCAGAGCCTGTATTCCAAATCCTTGAGTGACACTTACCCAGACTGGATCAGAAATGTTACCAATGCAACATTTATTTGGTGTTTGCTTTTCTGTGATGCTATTGCCTTACTAATTTGCAGAGGCTAGTGAAGCACGGAAAAGGGCTTTGCTTGTGTGTTTGCTCAGTAATAGAGTAATTGAGGCAAAAGTGGAGCTGGTCACAGAGCAGGAGCTCCTTTCTCTGGCCTATAGCCATTGAGCAGATGTGCAGCAGAGATACTGAGCTTCTGGGACACTGTGGAAAAGGGCCAAGCAGCCCAAAAGACGGGCACTGACGCTCCAAAGAAGGGGATCTGGGACATTGTTAAAACAGCAGACATTTGGCTAGTGCACAGCCCAGATGTATTGCTGTATCCCTGGAGCCTCCTAAAGAAGAAACCTTTACATGAAATGAACTAACCTGTTTTGTTTCCCTGGCCATATAGAAAATGTCAGCGTCTCAGAGCCTATTGCCATGAGGTTCAGGTGGTCTTAATGCACATCCTCCTGTTTGGTCAAATGAGTAGAAAGCTCACTCTGAATGAAAAATGTATCCTAATAGTATTACCAACAACAACACTACCCCCCCAAAAAAAAATTTCCCTTGGCCATTTTGATTTTTATTTTGAGTTCATAAGGGGGGGCGGGAAATACAAGTTAAAGTCTGTAATCTACTTCTTTTCTTGTCAAAAATTAATGGCCTTGCTTTTCAACACAAAATGAATACAGGTGACCTGTTAGTCTCTGACTGTCCAGGAATGAAACCACATGCCTTGTCAATGTGCTTACAGAAACCGAGAGAAAACTAGATAGATAATTGTCAAAATGTTTGGGGAATAAAGCTGGGTCCTGATTTTTCTGTCTACAGTAATTGCTGCTCCCACTGTTGTAATTTCTTTAAAACAGTGGGGAACCAGCCATCAGAGAAGGTGGAAGGGGGACAGTATTGTATGTTGAAGACATGTAGAAGTACCAAGAAGTATCTGATTGGACATCCCCTTACAGAAGGGTCACAAGGAAGAGACGAGCCAGTCCGGGTGCAGTACAGCACCAATGAAACATACAACTTTCCTCTAGTTCTTTAATGCTTCCTTCCCCCGACTCTCATGACCCCAATTCTACCTTACATATTGGATTAGACCAGAACATGCACACTGCTACAGATAAGAGCCTGCAACACAGGGAATCCAGGACACATAAACCCCTCAGGGCCAACTATGAGAATAGAGATACCAGGAGGGTAAGGGGAAGGTGGAAGGAGAAAGGGGGAATCAATCACAAGGACCAACATATAACCCCCTCCCAGGGGGAAGGACAACAGAAAAGTGAGTTAAGAGAGATATTGGTCAGTGTAAGACGTGAAAAAGTAATAATAATTTATAAATTATCAAGGGTTCCTGAGGGAAGAAGGGCGGAGGAGGGGAAAAACTGAGCTGATGCCAAGGGCTCAAGCAGAAAGAAAATGTTTTGAGAATGATGATGGCAACATATATACAAATGTGCTTGACACAATGGATGGGTGGATGGATGTGATAAGAGCTGTACTAGCCCCCAATAAAATGATTTTTTTTAAAAAAAGAATGCTGTCTGTGTTGTAGATAGCACCAAAACCTACGGCTATCGAGTCTACAGAGACTCTACAGAGAGTTTCTGTAAGATAATATCGAATCCAGCTCTTATCTTACAAATCGAATGAGTCTGAGAGGGCACAATCTGCAATGGGGAAACTTATAGATAAGAGAAAAAAGGTTAGATGCAATTGAGGCATCTATCTTTCGTGTGTGTGTGTGCTTCTGGATTATCACCCTTTATCTCTTTCCTAAGGAAACCCTGTGGCAGAGCCATTATGCGTTGGGCTGCAGTCCCAAGGTTTGGAGTTGGAAACCACCAGCCGCTCCATGGGAGAAACATGGGACTGTCGATAAACAGTAAAGATGGGACCGGTAAACAGTCACAGTCTCAGGACCTCACAAAGGCAGTTCTACCCTGGCCTGTAGGAAAGGGTACTATTAGTTGGCATCTACTCAATAGCAATGATCTTGGTTTCTGGATCTCTTTCCTAAAGGATATAATATCCCATACAGAATGTTCTCTCAAAAGTTTTTAAAAAGCATATTTGTACATATGTTGCCATCATCCTTTCCAAAACATTTTCTACTGAACCCTTGGTATAAGCTCCTTTTTTCCCCACCCTCCCATCATCCTTCATAAATTATATATTGTTATGATTATGTCATATCTTACACTTCACATTGTCTCCCTTAACCCCTTTGGGTGGGGGATGGGGTGGCTATATATCCAACCTTGTTTTTTTATTATTATTAAATACTTTCATTGGGGGCTCTTACATCTCCTGATCGCTTATCACAATCCATACATTCATCCATTGTATCAATCACATTTGTACATATGTTGCCATCATCATTTTCAAAGCATTTTCTTTCTACTTGAGCCCTTGATATCAGCTCCTCATTTTCTGCCTCCCTCCTCCACCCTCCCTCCCTCACGAACCTTTGATAAGTTATAGATTATTATTTTCATATCTTACATTGTCCTCTGCCACTCTTCACCCACTTTTCTGTTGTTTGTCCCCCTGGGAGAGGGTTATAGGTTAATCTTTGTGACCAAGTCCCCCTTTCTCCTCCCACCTCCCCCTTATGCTCCTGGTATCTCTATTCTCATTGTTGTTCCTGAGGAGTTTATCTATCCTGGATTCCCTGTGTTGTGGCCTCTTATCTGTAGCACTATGCATGTTCTGGTCTAGTGCGAATTGTAAGGTAGCATTGAGGTCATGATAGTTGGGGGGTGGGGAGGAAGCATTAAAGAACTAGAGGAAAGTTGTATGCTTCATCCGTGCTATACTGCACCCTGACTGGCTCGTCTCTTCCTTGTGACCCTTCTGTAAGGGGATGTCCAATTGCTCCCCAGTTCCCGTCACCTTCTCCCCATACCCAATAAACCTATAAACCATTGCATCAGTTATTGTCTCTATGCGTCCACTCCTTATGCACTTCATAGACTGAGAAACTTAACAAAAACAAAATGAAACAGAAAGAAAAAATAATAATATAAGAAAGAAAAGACCACTAGCAATAAGAAAACATGCCAGGGAAGAAATTTCTGTCCTTGAACAAGTGAGAAATATTTAAACCTAGAGTAAATTCAGGTTGGGCCAAGAGGGAGGTCAATGGACCAGGTGTCATACTACACACTTGTTCCATCACCACATTCATGTTTACAATAATCTCTATCTGATAGCAAAGCTGTTACCATCCCCTGACTGTAACCAGACAGGATCTGCCAGAGGCTTAATCTGACTAGATAGTCTGGGATTCCACTGTCCTCCAGAGCTTTCTACAAATTGGGTGTGCACAATTGAAGCACTGGTTCTTTTCCCTTCCTCATATTTGGATTTTGTTATATCATCTTTGTATCACAAAGGCTGGAATGCTTCTTCCATGTGGACTTAGTTGATGCCATTTAACTGCTGACCATGCAGATCACAGGCCAATTTGGAACCACTATCCCACCAGGGCTCCTAATCTGAGAACAGTTAGTTTTTATAACATAGCCCTGCTCTATATTTGCCTTCATGAAGAGATCACTGAAGACAAGGGTGCTGAAGCACAGTGTGGTGAAGAAAGCAGATGGTGCCTGGCTATCAATTGAATACAAGTCTTTAAGATCTAAGACAGAATTCCAATTGATTGTCAGGCTTTCTTCACCACACTTTACTGTAATACCCATATCTTCAGTGATCTCTTCATGAAGGCCAGTATCGAGCAGGGCCAGGTTGTAAGAACTAACTGTGCTTGGATTGGGCCTAGAATTAAGTGGGAGCCCAGAATCCATCTGCTCATCCATGGGTTATGAACAACACAGGTTTACTTTTGATGTCTTATTGTTTTATTGTTGCATCCCGGCCTGCGGGACGCACGAGCAAGGCCCTGCGGGGAAAGACGAAACTGGATAGAGAAAAGGAGACACGGGGGCATGGAGCAAGACAAAACTCTGATCAAGCTCATTTATTTGGGCAAAGCTGGGGTATAAAAAAGGGGGAACTGGGAGGTGCATATTTTAATAAGGTGTGCGACACAGCATCCAATCCAACAGGTACATTAATGAAGCATAAGAACGTTAACCAATCAGCTGTAGGTAAAAGGGCGCGCGCTAGTT
>NW_022111324.1:92675025-92679042 GCF_000313985.2 Echinops telfairi
TTATATGCACCTCATAAGAAGAGAGTGTTTTTATCAAAACTGGGTGCTAGATATTGTTTGTTTCATGCGTGATCCGTAAAATAGCATGTTTTAGAACTCTGACCTTGAGCCTGTCCCATTTGTCCTCTTCCGGACCAGTTTCCTATTGTATATAAATCATAAATGCCCCCCAAAAACAGTTTTTCAAGATTCGCACAGTTAAACGAGATGAGACTTTTGTTTTTTTAAGCCACTATCCAAGATTGTGCCTCTCTTGTTTTGCGGCGTATTGAAAAGAATCTTGTGGGTGTACAAAGAAATTGAAACATTGACTCACATCTGGTCTGGAAGGCCATTGTTTGCAGGGTTTTAAGGCAGCTACTTCAGCTTGGACTTAGAGTAGGGTTCTGGAAAACAAACCCTCAGTGGTGAGATGGGGCGTGGGTGACGGGATGGAGCAAAGCATTTATTTTTAATTTAACCTAACCCAGACCTGTATAGTATACTAATTTAGTGCAATTCTCCAATACATGCATCAGAATTTCCTCCAAACCTCACGTTCTATGGAATGGGAGAGCTGACTGAAACTTGGCCTCGATCTCTTGTCGAGCTCTTGCATGGGATGAAAAGGAACCGTTTCCTGCCGTTATCCCCATGTGACTCTGCAGAGACACAAAGCTGCGGCATTCAGAATCAGAAGGAAACCCTAGTAAATCACTAATTTACTGTCCCTTAATCCACACCAACATGAGTCTAAAAAGTTGCTGAGGTGAATGAAAATTACTGTCTAATTTTACTAGGGAAATTATAGCTCCTCAAAAGTGAACATTTTTATGGTAGTTGGAACTTTTTATTCTTTTATATGATGATACTATTAAGAAGCAGGAGAGAGTATTGACGAATAAGGCACCCTAAGCCACTTGAGTCTATTTTCCAAGTCTTTGACTTTTGTTATGAAAAAGGCTGAGAATATAATTCTCATAGAACTGAGAATTATAACCCCGGGACTCACTCAATCCATAGCTTTATGCTAAAAGATGAACCTTTTATAGTGATTTTCTCTTTCGTCCTTTTTCAATGACTTGGAACTGGAGAGGCTAGCCTGAAGACCAGCACATGAAAATAATCAAGAGGCCTGCCAACAGAAAACCAATTCCAAAGTATGGAATGCAGAATTCCGAGCCTAACCCACTTGACAGCATCTCAAAAAGGCATGTCCAGACATGTTCTAAGCCTGAGAGAGCCCGGCATTTCAAGCTTTTAAAGGAATGTCGCCTGTTACAGCGAAAAGGGGCTGCTTGCCCTTTTCCACACTCGGAAATCAAGGAATCTGGGGGTCTCATCCGGGAACAGTCATTTGCAAATATATGCGTACACATTACATGGAAAGTGAAGCTTTAGGTTTGGGCTTTTTTAGTTTTTGAAGAGTAATTGATGTAAGCTCTCCATACACGAATTTTTTGGTCTTATTTCTGTAAAAGAGAATTTGAGAAATTTTATCAGGCTTTTCCACAATCAGACCCAATACACCAGAATCGTATGTACTCCAGATGTAACACTTTGATATAGGTACACACTGAGCTCTATGAAAGTGCTTTCACAGAATTCTGATGTTTTAAAAGTTATTGTATCTGCTAGACAGTGTTCAATGAAGAT
Source organism: Echinops telfairi (assembly GCF_000313985.2). Classification (NCBI taxonomy): domain Eukaryota; kingdom Metazoa; phylum Chordata; class Mammalia; order Afrosoricida; family Tenrecidae; genus Echinops; species Echinops telfairi. The sequence goes on from NW_022111324.1 coordinate 92,676,661, forward strand.
GTCCCACTGCTCTCAGCAGAGGAATCCTGGGTGAGCATGCATAAACCCTCAAAACAAGCCTCCACATCCTGCTGACCTAGTCAGCCAAATGCCTGTCAGTACTTGGGAATTTTTTTTTTTTTTTTTTTGACTAAAGGCCTCTGCAGTCATCAGAAAGGCTTCTGGATAGTGCATTAAATCTTTCAATATATAGACAGGTAGGTAGGTTCATTATTCTTTTGTGGAAAGGTGAAAATCTTTTCCCTAAATTGCCTTAAAACACTTTAGTAAGGCATGTTGATGACTTTTTTCCCCTTTTGTCCTAGCTAATTAAGGCAAGTACAGCAATTTATAGACACTCCTATCTACCATATGAAGAGTTAGAGAAGAAATGACAACTCCAAAATCTCTTATTTGCTCAAGAAAAACTCTGGCCCAGGGTATCCAAGTAACCTGCTACAAATTATATTCCAAATGTCTGAAGAGAACTTATGAAACTCTGAGCTAATGAAGAAAATATAAATAGGAGGGAGCATACCAGTGAACTATAGAAAGACACGCAAATTGGGAATCATGAATCATAACTGTTGTTTAATTGTAGATTTCGCTTTTGTCTCAAGGCAAATTCCTTTTGGGGGGTCTCAGTTACCAAATTCATCAAGAGATCAGACACTGAGGTTCTTAGCCATTAAGAGTAGCAAATTGGCTTGATAGAGGGATTAAGAATAGGTAAATTAAATAAGCATATGGAAGCAGTCTGAATGCTAAGAGAGAACAGCCCCAAGGAAGTTAACAACGTGTGGAGTTGCAAGCATGCTGCAGAACCAACCTCTTTTCTCAGGAATTTGCTGGAAGGGATGAAAAGGCTTGCCAGCAAGTCCATCAAAGTTCATCTGTATTTGCATTTTAGCTTTCTGTGATAAGCTTTTTAGTAAACATAGTATGCAGATGCAATCACTTAAAATTCATCTCACTAATTCTGGCTACTAGTGCTTTTTTGTGAGTGCTCAAACCTAGACCGTATGATCCCAAGTGTTTATTTTTCTTCAGTTTTAACTCTTAATTTTAATTTTCTTAATGGCTTTGCACTATTTGTCAAAAAGTATTACCACGTGGGCATAGGAAAAGATGTGTCAATGCAATACAGAAGTTCAGGCCAAGGACTGTATTATAGCCTATGATGAGTCTTTGAACTTCCCTTCCTTTATCCTTTCTTCAAGGAGCTCTCTCCTGGTCCCTTCTACTTACAACTCACCTCCCCCCTTCCTGCCCCCCCCCACACACATATAAGGAAGAATTGTATTGTTAAGTATTTAGATCTTAGAGAAATATCATTAGAATCCCTACTGTATACATAAAATAATGAGGGGAAAACAAAATCCCCTACAAGTCTACATATTTTGGCTAAGCATACAGACTAGAGCAAGTAAGGCAACAAAGTGATTATTGAGACCCCAGTGTAAAGGCCAAATGTACCTGCTGTCATTCTTTTGAAAAATACATCATTTTCCCTAAGAGAAAATCTACTTCATGTTGGTTATTGCATAAGAAATACAAACAATAAAAATGCATTTGAATAACTTGTGATCATGTGTTGCTTCTCATACTCCCCTTTAGAACCTGGAAACTCTATGAAATAATGGGTTTCCTGTTTTTTTCTTTTAATACCACCTAGTCCATTGTTATTTATCTGTCTGCATGTAGACAGTCAAGATGGGTCTTACAATAGGAACTAAAGGATTTCATGATCGTTCCTCTTTACTTTTAAGGAAATGGGCCACAAAGATTAGAGGTAAAGCATTCCAAATTAGTTATTGCTAAAATAATTTCATTGTCCCATTAAATCCCAGAATTGAATGTTTTATTCTTACACCAACACCAATTTTTATGTATGGGTCATAAAGACCAGCACACAATGACATGTCATTGAAGGCATTTCACACTGGATAGAGTAGCCTAGCCAGAGATCCTCATCTCTACCATTTCCTGCTCTCGGTTGTCAATCTTGCTTTCTTTTTTTGGATGGAGTGTCTTGGAATTAAGAAATTTCTTTTTTCTCATAAACATAAATACAGATGTAAACAAATCTTAAAAGAGACTTTATAAGTCTCTTTTTCTAGGTCTTTATGCTTACATATTTTTAAAACACAAATGTGTTGTTGTTGGGTATAGTTCTGACTCATTGGGACCCTGTGTACAACACAAGCAAACACTACTTCATCCTGCCCCATCCTCACAGTTGTTCTTTTTTAAAAAAATCATTTTATTTGGGGCTCATACAACTCTTATCACAATCCATACACACACCAATTGTGTAAAGCGCATTTGTACATTCATTGCCTGCATCATTCTCAAAACATTTCCTCTCCACTTAAAGCCCCGGCATTAGGTCCTCATTTTTCC
>NW_022111324.1:92680568-92684746 GCF_000313985.2 Echinops telfairi
AGTGTGTGTGAACCGCTGTTCTTGCAGTTTGGAGCCCAATGCCTAACCCCCGGTGCCACCAAAGCCCCTCATAAACTAAGAAGGAGGAATTGACCATTGAAATATTTTCTAATTTTACCAATGAAGATATTTCACTATTTTGTGTTTTCCTTTAAAAGTTTTTTTTCTCTTCACTTGTTTTAAAAGTGCTCTTGTGTCTTAAATAGAAGTTAAACCCACACCAAGATATTAGCCCAGGAAGGTATTATTCAAAAAACTCAATAGGAGGGTTCTGCCATCAACTGGCTGTTGACTGTCTTCCGATTGAAGGCCTACAGATTTCCTTGCAGATTTGAGTGTGACCTCAATCTATCTCCTTTCCCCTATTTCTCACTGAGCTCTTTAAATTTTGACAATAGTTAGCCTAGATCAAGATCCCAGATTTTGCTCTTAAAGGAAGCCTGTACTTTTTTATACATCGGCTGGAAAGCTAATAGGTTCTGTGGATAATATGTGGACAATTAAGAGCTCCTATGATTTTATTTGCCCTGATTCCTAGATATTCTAAAAATATCTGTTTCACATACAAAAGACTCACTAATATTTGAAGATTCTCTGTGCAAAGAAAAGCCAGGCTAAACAAAGGTCAAACAGGGAAAGGGTTTCTAAAAAAGTATTTTTGCAATTTGAACAGTAGAATTGTTACGAAATGCTACTATTAAAAAGTTCTCGTATACATTATGGACTATCCACTTAGGTCATGACTCCATAGTATGTAGATTTGCATGAACATGTATGTTCAAATACATATTTTCATTTCAATGGATAAAGCTTTATGTGTTGCAAATGTTCTAGCCTATGATATTCTTGCTCGTTTCAGCAGAAATCCAAATTGCATGTGTTAACATCTTTTTTTCCTAGTTCAAATGTCTCAGGGTCAGAGTTTAAGAAGCTTTAGGATGTTGCAACAGCATGTTATTAGGAGAATTGCAGTTTCAAGAATTGTTATTTTTAGGTGCTGCCTAGTTGGTGAAACTCATGAATCCAGTAGGGTATTGGAATGCTAGCTCCTTGCCAGCACCCCAAAAGGTGCTGGGATTTGTGGTTGCACCCTCCAACAGCTGGGTGTCCTGAGAATAGAGTACAGTCCTTGGGTAGGAACCCCCTTCCCGCCCCTCTTTGTTTTTTAATCCTGCCCTATTGGCAGCCAGTGCAGGGGGCAGTATGTTAATCAGAGTGTCTAGACTCCAGGCACCAGATTCTGATTTTAGAGATTTCATTTTCCAACAGTGTAAATCACAGTGTGGGGGTCAGATGAGCTCTACTTGTCGAGCTAGAACAACTGCGCACTACCCAGATGTTTGCTCCTGTGTTTTGATAGTATACTGAATAGCTTTCCTTTTGATCTTAAACGGATATATTATTTTAAAAGAAAGCCAAAAAAAATCTTAGATATTAGAGCTGGGAATGACTCTTCGCTTCTTATAATCTTTGTAGACATGTTGTCCCCTAGTCTAATTCCTTTAGTTCTTAAGGAAAACCAGCATTTCAGGATTCTAGCTAAAAGCTGGTCTTAACCCACTGCGTTTCACTCAGTATCTATCTACCTGCCTACCAAATAACAACGTGGTAACCTTGACTGTGAGTAGCAAATAGACTCATAATTTTCTTGCAAGAGGACCTGGAGCCTTAAGCAAGAGGGCAGAGTCTGCGTGACTAAAACATCCCAACTTCCTCTTTCATAAGGCATCACATGATGGGGTACAATTACAATTCTTGCCATGTCCCTGTGAATTGCAGCCGCATTGCCTCACCCTAGAAGCCCTGCTTCTGTGTGTGGAGGAGGCGCTTGCTCTAACTGCTGCAGCAGCCGCTTTGGAAGGAAGCCAAGTCAAGCTGCAGCAGGAGGCCGGCTGGTGGGTGGAAGACAAAAACAAAGCTATGTTTACTTAGCATACATCATAGCTTCTCAGCTACATGAAAGGGCAAGCAGGAGGAAGGACTTTTGATACAATATAAGAAATTGCTGCCCTTAATGCAGAACCAGCATTAACTCTCTCAATCCCAGATCCTTTTATGGCAAGAGACCCAAGAAACAAAAATAGCTTCTCCATTTTCCTGCAGGCATTTCATTAGGGAAGTTACAACAAGTCCGTTTTGACATTAAACTGGCAGTGTACAATAAAAAGGAAACGTCCTTTGGGAGGTGAAGAGCTCTGTTCCACAAAGACCCCGGCTTACTAGTTTCTTTCAGGCTGAATTTGTATTTCAGCATTTCTATTTTGGAACGGTAACCACTCCCTTGAGGGGATTACATTGCCACCTTGCAGGTCAATTACTATAATTAGTCCATGCTTCTAATGGCGAATTGTGTTTTCTTTGAATGCTTCAGACCCTGCCTAGTGGGACAATTCCTTGGATGATTTGAGATGGCTGGTCTCTTTGCAGCACACGGATTAGCTCATCTTCTTTGGGTGATGGCCAGGTTGAAGTCAGATGCTGAAATCAGTGGTGCGGGGTCTCCAAGGATGACTGCGGGTACCGGCAAGCAGTGAAGGTTTGCTACCAGCTACAGCTGGGCATGGCACTGACGAAATCCACTCTAACCAGCTCCTCTCAGGAGGCGGGTTCCTTTCCACTTCAGGCATCAGACAGGATTGTAGCTCCAGGGTAAGGGCAGGAAGAGGAGCTATTGGGCAGGGGGGGAGGGAGGAGGGATGCACCTTTTCTGGAAAGCCCCAAGAGAAAGCTCGTTCAAGATTAGTCTGTAAAAACATTCAGTGTCTGGCATTGTTTTCGATGCCATTTTGGAAAGGGTTTTTTTTTTTTTAATTTCACGTAGTTTTTTTTAATGCAGCTCCCTTTTGCCGTTTCTCTGAGGGTGTTTTTCCCCTTCCTTGTGGTTAATCCTTTCAAGCAACCTGGCATTTTCAAAAGCAACAGGAGAGAAATGTCAGCAGGATTTTTTTTCTCTCTCTCCACCTACCAATCCCGTTATAGGGAAGATCATATAATGAGTAGCCTGTTCCTTCAGCCCGTAACCAGTTAATTCTTGTCTGAGGCAGAGAAGTGGGTCTGAGTTCCCAACAATGCAGCTCCAGCGGCAGCCCTGCTAAGAGTGGAAGTGTAAAAATCCCTGGCTGGGAGTGACTAAAAACCACGTTTATTGTTAGCTAGACTGAGACCAAACTGTGACCTATCATAAAACAAATCAGCTCCTCCTTCTGATCAAAGGGTGACCCTCCAGTGGTCCAGTCTGGACAGTCTGTCTGGGAGCACCCTTCTGGAGAACCTCCGTCCCTACAGGGCGGCCGTGCAGCCCGGCGGGTTGGCGCCTAGGGAGGGGCCGGCACAGGCCTGATCCTGTGAGCAGCAAGCATGAAGCCGCCACCCCCACCCCTGACGGCACCCTGCGAGCGCTGGCGAACGACGTGGCCCAGTCCCCTCGGGTCGCCACTCCGACCTTCGAGACTGCCGAGCCAGGGCCAGCGCCGCGGTTGGCCTGCTGCCCTGCGTAGCTACCTCGCGCTGCGAGGAGTACACAAGTTTAGCTCGGGTGAAGGCGGGCCCAGAAATAGCCGACGGGGGCGGGGCCTGCGCGGTGACGCGAGGGCGCTGGCTATAGATCGCGCAGTTTCCCTTGATCCCTGGAATGTGCATTTCATTTAATGAGGCAGCAAGTGCCAATTGCAGCGTCACGTCCGTGCGGAGCATGCGCACTGCGCCGCGGCTCGCAGCCCGGTCGGCGGCGACGTCACGGCCCTCGCCCATTCTAACCTACATAGACGACCGGCGACGTACCCTCTCGGGCGCGCCCGCCAGGTCCCCGGCCGCCACGCCTCCTCGCCCCCCACCAGCACCGCCCTCCCGGGCCTCGGCGCGGCCGCGCGCCGCCGGGGTAGTCGGTCCTCAGTCCGGAAGCCCGCAGGAAACGTGAAGGTGGCCGAAAGGGAAACTGCGCTTGTCCACTCGCTTGCTCGACCGCAGCCATCTGGGAAAGGACACGCCAACGAGGTTTCCGTTTGCGCGACGCTTCCTTTTCATTCCAAAGGGGCCTCAGTAGGGTATTTGCGAGTCAACGGAAAGCATGTGAAAATGGCCATGTGTTTTGAAAACACTCCCGCCTTTTGTGGTAAGAAACGTGAAGCGACAAGCAGGACCCGTATCTTTTCCCAAAACACACACACACCAAAAAAAAA
>NW_022111324.1:92685982-92711195 GCF_000313985.2 Echinops telfairi
GGCAGTCGTGCTACCTGTGTGACCTGCCCCGCATGCCCTGGGCCATGATCTGGGACTTCACCGAGCCCGTGTGCCGGGGCTGCGTCAACTACGAGGGCGCCGACCGCGTTGAGTTCGTCATCGAGACGGCTCGCCAGCTCAAGCGGGCGCACGGCTGCTTCCAGGAGGGCCGCTCCCCGCCCGGCGCCAGCGCTTCGGCCACCAAGCCGCCGCCGCCGCTCTCGGCCAAAGACATCCTCCTGCAGCAGCAGCAGCACCTGGGCCACGGCCCCCCCGAGGCGGCCTCGCGAGGCCCGCAGGGCCTGGAGCGCTACCCGCTGGCGCCCGCCGCCGAGCGACCCCCGCGCCTCGCCTCCGACTTCGGTGGGAGCCGCCAGGCGGCCGGCCTGGTGCAGCCGCAGCCGCCCCCCGTGAACGGCATCCTGGTGCCCAATGGCTTCTCCAAGCTGGAGGACCCTCCGGAGCTGAACCGCCAGAGCCCGAACCCGCGACGCGGCCACACCGTGCCGCCCACCCTGGTGCCACTTATGAACGGTTCGGCGGCGCAGCTCCCCGCGGCGCTCAGCCTCAGCGGCCGCGCCGCCGCCTCCCTGGCCGCCGTGTCGGGCAGCGCCGCCGCCGGGCTGGGCCCCGTGCAGGCCAGCGAGCTGGGCGCCCACAAGCGGCCGGCGTCAGTGTCTAGCAGCGTGGCTGCGGAGCACGAGCAGCGCGAGGCCGCGGCCAAGGACAAGGCGCCCCCGCCCGCGCACCGAGGCCCTGCCGACAGCCTGTCCGCCGGGGCCTCGGAGCTGGGTTCCGCCGAGGGCGCGGGCAAGGGCCGCGGGCCCAGCGAGCAGGACTGGGTCAACAGGCCCAAGACCGTGCGTGACACCCTGCTGGCCCTGCACCAGCACGGCCACTCGGGGCCCTTCGAGAGCAAGTTTAAGAAGGAGCCGGCCCTGACTGCAGGCAGGTTGTTGGGGTTCGAGGCCAACGGGGCCAACGGGTCTAAAGCAGGTAGGGGCGGCTGTGAAATGAGTGGGTCTTAGGGGGAGAGCGGGAGACGCAGAGTAGATGTGGGGGTGCTCGTGCTCGCTCTGTGTACCAGTACCCGAACCCGCAGAAACAACAAACACCCAACTTCCTGATCTGCCTGAGGTGGAACCAGTGTTTAGTGGCAACGTGTTCTTGTGCTGAAGCAGCATAACAGAGATGAGTCAGACTGCGCTGACTGACTGACCCAGGGTTTTTCCTTTCGCACTCATTCTTGGATGGGAGCAGGCACCTTTGAACCTGCTGGGGGACATGAAAGATCACATGCACAGCCCAAACAGTGGGTATCTGCAGGCGTGTGATTTTTACCTTGCATTCACTGCATTTTGCTTAAAAATCAGGCAGTTGTCTACATAACCATTTTTACATGAGAGATTCCTTTTTTAAGCCCATATTCATACTGCCAGCCCTCTACGGATGACTGTTTTGAGTTACAGCTACACTTGAAAAGCATGAGTTTTTTTATTCGACCTGCTTTTACGGGATGAGAATTCTCTAAGGAGTTTTGCATAACGTTGGCTATAGGAAGGAGTCTTCTAAGTCCATGTTCATTTATTCCATTTTTTTTGTTTGTTTCTTTTTTTTAATTTTCCCAGTCGCAAGAACAGCAAGGAAGAGGAAGCCTTCTCCAGAACCAGAAGGTGAAGTCGCCGCCTCCAAGATAAATGGAGAGGCCCAGCCCTGGCTTTCCACATCAACTGATGGGCTCAAGATCCCCATGACTCCCACATCCTCTTTTATCTCTCCACCCCCACCCACTGCTTCCCCTCATTCCAACCGGACCACACCGCCTGAAGCAGCCCAGAATGGCCAGTCCCCCATGGCAGCCCTAATCTTAGTAGCAGACAATGCAGGGGGCAGTCATGCCACAAAAGATGCCAACCAGGTTCACTCCACTACCAGGAGGAATAGCAGCAGTCCACCCTCTCCGTCCTCTGTGAACCAAAGAAGGCTGGGTGCCCGAGATGGGGGGGGCCAAGGCGCCAGCAGTACAGGAGGACTTGAGCCTGTGCACCCTGCCAGCCTTCCGGACTCTTCTCTGGCAGCCAGCGCCCCACTGTGCTGCACACTGTGCCACGAGCGGCTGGAGGACACTCACTTTGTGCAGTGCCCCTCTGTGCCTTCGCACAAGTTCTGCTTCCCTTGCTCCAGACAAAGCATCAAACAGCAGGGAGCTAGTGGAGAGGTCTATTGTCCCAGTGGGGAAAAATGCCCTCTTGTGGGCTCCAATGTCCCCTGGGCTTTCATGCAGGGGGAAATTGCCACCATCCTGGCTGGAGATGTGAAAGTGAAAAAAGAGAGAGACTCTTGACTTTCTGGTTTCAGAAAAACCCAATGATTACCCTTAACTAAAACTGCTTGAATTGTATATATGTTTCTATATATATGTATATATATATGTATGTGTATATATATACATATATATCCAGGACAAGGGAAATGTAGACTTCATAACATGACTATCATTTTGGTTTTGTTTGTTTTTTAATACATTGTGCTTCGATTTTTTTTTTTTTTTTTGACGACAAAAGGTATGTACTTATAAAGGCATTTTCTTCTTTTGTTAATGTTATTAGCATATCTGTGCTTTATTATCCTGGTGACAGTTATTGTTCTATGTAGGCTGTGACTTGCGCTGCTTTTTAAGAGCACTTGGCAAATCAAAAATGCTTCTAGCTGTATTTGTATGCACTTATTTTAAAAAGAAAAAAAAGCCAAATACATTTTTCTGGCATTGTAAGATTGCCTTACTGTCTGTTACTCTTCATTGCTGGTCCCCTTCTCAGGCTGTAGGCCAGTTGGTGGGAAAGGAAAGGAAATGAGTGAAGGGGGAAACTTGTGAAGTTGGCCTACCACTGGGAAACATCAGTGGGTTGACCCCAAGCCATTCTAGGTAATAGGAAAGTAGGTTTCTAATCTACTTTGTTCTTAAAGTTCAGTTCTTGCAATATCGGTGACTGAGAGGAGCTGCTGAGAGATTTGCAGGAGTGGGAGTGGGGGAAGCCTCCACGTTTTGTTTTTAAGACAAAGTTGACCATTGTTCACTGTTCACGTGATCAGTTGTAAGATTACAATGCCGCATGCTCGTTGGTTACATAATACACAGTTTCAGTGATGGAAGGTGGTTATATTGGGTGGCGATGTGTATTTACAGGCATGGCACTGCCATTTTTAAACAGAGCCAGGCTCTACAGCGCCACTTCATCTTGTTAAACGTCGTAGCTAGAACTCTGTTGTTGTTGCTGTCTCTTTTCCATTGGGAAAAAAAAAAGGCACGAGAAGTTTCAGTGCAGTAAACCTGGAGATTGTGGGAATGGTTTTGTTTGTTTTGTGTTTTGTTTTTTTATCATTTACCTGTAGTGCTATTGGCTGTTGCTAGCTATCACCTACACCCATTTCTATTGAGTGTTAAATACAGTATGGTACATTGACTGTAACAGCTGAGAGACACTGCCAGGACTACCTGTGGGCATATCAGTGACAGCCCAAATGTGGGTGGAGGAAACCTATAATTTCCTTCTTACATGTGTTTGAAATACCAAGTGAATAATACTGTTCTGGGGGGGAAATGATTAAACTAGTGAAAATTAAAGAAATGAAAGGTTTTACATAATAGAACGGACCCACTTCTTATTTTTAGAAGCCTTTTGTAAACTACTTTTCCTGATCACTTTGCATCAGTAAAATGATTTTTTTTTTAACCAATAAATCAACAATTATTAGAAATAGCCTCACAGTGATACTGGTTTTTCTTTTGTGATGTTCTGAGTTAACATTGGCAGGAACACTGTTTTGACCCTCTTGTTCAGGCGTTTGTAACTTGGCCATATAATTTAGGCTGAATCAGGGCTTCAAGGTCTACTATATATATATAGTATATATAGTATACACATATATATATATGTGTGTGTGTGTGTGTTCACAACCTGGCATCAATTTTAATCTGGAAATATGAACAGTTACTAATTTTTTGTAATTAAATTTTTGTCATTTTTCAAATTGCTCAAAATGTTTTTTAATGGTCAAGTTATTAACCCTTGAAATTCAGATACTGCACCAAATAAATGATTTTTTCATAGTGTTTTCAATGAGTGCACCTATTAATGCTCTGCAAATACATGTTACCAGTCATTGTTATATTACAAACAGACTTGCATGATTAACCAGTTTGTCATTATACTTATTAGAGTATATGTATGACTCAAATCAGACTGGTATTTGGGATGTAAATACACACCATGCAGAAACAGTTAAATTTAAATGCCCATAAAGACATTTTAAATAATTCACTATTGTGATCTATTGTATAAATGTGTATCTAGGCACTTTATTAAAAACTGGAATTTGACCTCATGGATGTTACAAGTCGATCAGTCATTTGATTTCATTTATTGTAGCTATCTGTACTTTGTATAATCTTAATACAGATGAGCTTTCAAAACATATGGATGAGAACTATCCTCTCCGGTAAGTCTACCCAGCTATGAGAAAGACAGTTGAGGTTTCCCTGATGGTTTTTTCAAGGAGCAGACTGAAGAGTTAGAAGGTTGGGTATATGGAGGTTAACCCAACCTGTAGGACCTTGTAGGAACGAGTAAGAGCTCTTTAGGGTTTCCACGGCTATAAATCTTTATGGGAGCAGACAGCCTCATCTTTGTCCTGTCAAGTAGCTCATGGGTTTGAATTGCTGACCTTGCAATTAGCAGCCCAACACTTCCTGCTGTATCACCAGTACTTGCATGGAGGTTGCAGCTCTTCGAAAACAAGATCTGTGTAAGCCTACCCAGCCTTCCTGAAAGTGCTCCTGTGTTATTTCTCTGGCTGGCATTTTATAAGTAAAAAGTTAACAACACTGGGGGACATGGGCATGGGTTTGATCTTGTATTGTACCCGAGGATGGTACAGAGATTAACCACAGCTGTATAAAAAGCACATGGGCAGTATCAGATTTCAAATCCTCGGATTTCGGCTGTGTTTTTAACATTCAAAATATGTGGGGATTGAAGATTTCCTCTTTTGTGCTTTAATAAGTTTTATAATTTAACATGTCTCAGGTGGCTTCACTTGGAAAGTTATAGGAACATACACGTGGTTTACAACTTCTGCTACACACCTTTGGCCCCCAAGTATAAAACTGCCACCTCTTTTTTTTTTTTTAAGTTAAAGGTGATACTTTTTTCTATATCAAGTGAGTGTAATATTTTTCTCAAATCATTATGGAATTAGCACCTGGCATTCTGTTATTTGTCAAATGTATAGTTCCTTTCTTTTCTCCTTTTAGTATTAAAAACAACATTGGGAGCACTGTATCTTCTCAAACCTTAAATTTTTTTTAAAGTAGAAGGGGCTGTTGCTCTCATCACTCAGGGCACAATGCAAATAAAAATGGGTTTGGCTTGGGGGTTTTACTGGCACTACAGAACAGGATATAAAGCAAAAAGGCAGCCAAGGGAAGGAAGAAAGGTGCCAGGGAAAGAGCAATCGATAGGGGGACAGGAAAACAAGAGCTGAGCAAAGTACGCAACAGAAAGCACTCGTTTACTTTCCCCTTGCCGTGGAGCCAGCCATGCTGCAACAATAAATGGGAATAGTGACTACCTGGAAAGCCTCAAGACAGCGAGCTAGAAAACGATTCAAGCAGCTGTGTTAGGCCAGAGGAAACGGACTGATGACGAAAATGAGAAGCTCATACTTGGGGAAGCTTTGGAATCCATGAGAACCAAAGCCATGTGTTAGTTTGTATATTTAAAACCAAGTTTATAATTCGGGAGAGAAATGGAAAGACCCCCAGAAAACTTTCGTTGTTGTTTTTGGTCTGTCATACTGTAAGAAGTCACCTAGTTATTTAACTTTTTACTGTTTATTGGTCAATGTCTTGGCAGAGTTTTCTATGAAAGGAAGTTGGAAAACAATTTGATAGACTACTATAGGGTTTAAGTGGTAATGATACATTAGAGCAGAGGCCAGCAAACTTCTGACAAGAGCCAATCCTGACCCTCACAACAGTTTAAACATTATTGGAGAGCCATAAATACAGTTTTACAAACAAATGAAATCACCATGATCTGAATCATATCCTCGGCATTTTTTTTCAGTTGTACTTCAGAGCCACATGTGTATACCGAAAGAGCCACACAGGGCTCCTGAGCCAGTTCGCAGACCCTGCCCTTAGAGCGGCCGTACTTGAGTCTGATTTCATTAAGTGTGGTTCCGTGACTTGGGAGGGGTTGGAGGCATGACTGAATGTGTTTTACTGAACTTTCTAGTATTAGTAGCCTGTTTGAGGCAGTTTTCAAGGAACAGTACTCTAAGTTATAGAGCAAACAATTTTTCATCTAGTAATTTGGAAGTAAAATAGGTAAAAACGATTGATTTGTGTTTGCTTTTTAACGAAAAAATGCTTAATTTTGGTTGTTTCTTTTGGTGAAATTTAAAGTTCCATGACAATCAGGCATCATTTTTGTCATTTTAAAGCTCCTCCTCCCAAAGTGGACTTTAATAATTGCATTTATTTTTTCAGACTCTTGATGTGACAGATGTCTTTGTTTATTCTCCAGAAAGGGGAGGGGAGGAATTAACAAGGAAAATATGCAGCTCCTTTTAATTTCTAGACTGCCCTTGATTACTCAAAGTTATTTTGCATATATTTTTTATTTGGATAGTAGGGAGCAAAATGTTTCTCTTCCTGATTCCTAAGTGTATACGTGGAATCATTCAGAAAAATGTTCAGTCGTGTGAATGCCACTAAAAGCCCTGAGTCACCCTCATTTGCTTGCCTTTTGTGCATAGGGAGCTGTGTTAGAAGCACCTCTTCTCTGCCACAGACCAAAGTCAACCTGCTCTAAGAATGAAATGCATATTGACCCACTTCATCATTTGGGGTTCTAGAAGGCAGAGGGTGTTTAACTCCTTCATCACTGGTTAAACTGCTAGCAGCAATAGTATTACAATAAATAAAAAAATGATGGTTTGTTGTCTCAAATTACCAATTATCTAAAGCCTTTGTTTCTGTTACCCTACATTTTCCTCAGTTATTAAATGCTATTTGGAATTTAAAAGGTACCAAAATATACTCAAATCAATTTGTAAATGACCCCTTAGCAGGTGAAAGAGGGAAATTGACTGTGTTATGGGTTATCTGTGGATTACTCAACTAAGCCACAGCTAAATCCATAATCAATCGGGGATATTCCCACTACCCTTATTTACCACTAAGAAATTCTGTCTATTCTAACAGAACTCTGTTTTAATTTATCAGACTATTAGTGCTCCCCTATGTCCATTTAATTTAAGATGCTAGATTTTAGTTTGCTTCATTATTTTTGAGGTATAACTTTTTAAAGGCTCTGGAATATACTATCTATATTTGCACTGCTTTTTAATACTCTGCATCTCTGCCTGCACTAAACAGCATAAAGCAATCCATGCAAGGTAAACAGAAGGTGAGAAGCATTGTGTATTAAAAACTGTTCTATTATCTTTAATGTGAAAAACACAACTGAGTAGAATTTCTTTACGAGACCACCCTATTAGCATTTCATATTCTATAGTACAATCTTAAATCTTTCTTATATAAAATGTAGAATCACTCTTTAAAAGCAAACTGACTCAAAATCTCCCTACTACAAGTCTTCAGTGAAAGTAATGCATATATTTATTGGTTATAATCACAAACCCAGTCATGGAAACTACCTTAGGAGAGAGACGAGTTTGGGGGAATTAAATTGCAGTATTCCTACTTTAAGCCGTATCACATATTGGTTGATATCACCCTTTGTATGGGCTTTAGAAATTAGATTGCATAATCTAAAGAGCCCCCAGTAGCAATTCAACAGAAGTCCTTCATAGTGAGATAGCCTGTGAAAGTAATAAGTAATATTGCCACATTTGAATATTTTTGAAGTTTGAAGAAGTGAACTGTTATATGATATACCTATCTCTCAGCACTTTGGCCAACCAATATTATTTCTTTACATTTAGAGGCCCATTATGGGACAAGTGTCACACCACCAATGAGTTAGTTATAGCTGTGATTTGTAAGCATGCGGCAGCTGCAGTGGACAAATCCTCGGGGCACCGCACATTTCCTTCCATTTGGAAGTATCTATCCCAGTACAGATAGAATCTTTTGAACTGTATATATGACTATGTAGGTCTCCAGGTGGAAAGAAAAAAATCTAGAAGCAACATCTCAGCACTAAGGACCTGAGTTTATTTTAGTATCTAACGACTAGCCAGTTGTTCTTTTATTGTATGATTTTGAGTTATTTGCTACTTCACGAAGAGTTCCTCAGAGAAGTAAAATGGAGGAGCAGGGACTGTCTGGATCAAGCAGCATGACTTTACAAATGGGCCTCCCTGTTCTCCCCAGCCTGGAACTGTGTAATGTGCTCAACAGAACAGGGCAGTTTCATGCCTCAATCTAGGCTAAAAGCCTGCTATCCTCATTTTGTTATTTCTTCTTGCAAATAGCAATTCAAACACTTGTTTTTTGGTGATAAGAGGTATTGCACCCCACATACCATTGAAATCAGAATTTCACAGGAGGGTCACAGTCATCAGGGAAGTTTTGGAATACTATTCTCGTAGTAAGCACCATATGAGTTGCTGCTGTTCTTTTTTAACACCTACTAAGTAGGCACATACGTTGAAAAGACAATGTCTAGGACTTGGAGGACCTTCCAGTTGGTGTCACTGGAAGAATGTCAGTTTGCAGGGTTGGGGGTACCAGCCCATATTGCAAGAGTCCACCCATTGGTTTCCTTCTAGATTAAAACTAGTTCAGACTACAGTCCTATGTGGTGAATTGTCTCTCGAGAAATTACTTCGTGAGTCACAATAGGGTTCTGACATAAACATCGTCCTAAATCCAAGCTGATTTTGCACAATAAATTGCGCGTGCCCTTTTCCGTGCAGTCACGAATGCCAGCGGTTGCTGAGCCACGTTATCTTGATACAAATAGAGATTCGTTTGAAAAACAATCGAGGTTAGGTCCAGACCGTCAACTTGTAGCCGTGTTTTGTTTTTTGTTTTTCCTTCCACTTTTTGTTCCGAATGGGCCTTTGAAAAGAAAGAAAACAGCCCTCGCGCCTGCCAAGTCCTGTTTTCTTGAGGGAAAGGAAACGGGAGGCGGCTCCCTCCGCTGCAACCTCGCGGTGGGTTCCAGGGTGGCACTGACTCCCCCTGCGCCTGGGTTCATGGATTGGAAACTTTTCCCGGTTCCCGCGCCACCCCGGGCACACACCCGGCCCGAGTTTTCGGAAGCCCAGCTGCAGCGGGGGCCCTTGCACCCTGCAGCCCCAGGCGGGCACCGCAGGTGTCTTAAGCCCCCCGCCCCGGGGAGTGCGGGGAGCCGCGCGCCCGGGAGAGACGGTCCCGGGCCACAAATGGCTGGTCCTGCGGGCCTGGCCGACTCAGGCCCATCCCGGCTGGCCTTCTCCCTCCCGCAGAGTCCGGACCTGTCCCGGGGCGCCAGCACCCGCGAGAGCCCCAGCTGCCGCGGCTATAATTAGAGGGGCGACGCTCCGCGGGCGGGGCAATCCGCCCCCCACCCCCCGCGCGCGCCCGCGCCCGCGCGCCCGGGATGGAATGCGCGAGTGCCGGCCCCGAGGCGCCCGCCCCCACGCCCTCCCCCGCCGGCGCTCGGGCCGGGGCTCCACTCGGTGAACCAAATAAAGTAAAAGGTCTGGCTCCCGGGGAGCGCGTGGCGCGGGCGGAATGTGCGCGCCGGCGCAGGGGCGTGGCTAGCCTTCTTTTGCGCAGCAAAGAGGGAAGGAGTGTCTGCAACCGCCCTTGCAGCCCTCCAGGGTCCCTGTCTTCGGTGGATGTGCTGTGTTGGGGAGAGCACGTGACAAGAGTTGCCCAACTGTCGTTCCCTTTTTGGAAGTCATGGATGCTTTTTTTTTTTCCTTCTTCTCAAGGTTGTGGCTATAATAACGCAAATGTTCCAGGTTGGTGGAGTAAACATACATGTCTTAAGGGGCATCTGTGTTAGCAGAAAACACACTAATGCATGGTGCATGCTAATAAACACTAAGCAAACCTCGACATGCCACATAGGGATTGACTAAATCAACTCAATACTATTAAAACTGCCTAAGAGGGGGTTGATTTTATAGACGTGGTTAAATTACAGGGGAAATATTTTTCTCTGAAAAAAGATTTCTGTGGGAACGAGGTATCACTCAAATAATTATCAAATTTTATCAACTATTCTATTTAATTATCATAAAGAATATTTTCACAAGCACATTAAACAACATAGTCTGCCTGTTAAAAAATGGCAGCTCACCACAAGCTTAGCAATGGCAGTTGTCTAGCATTAAATAGTCCTCCTTCACTGTGGATTACGTGTTGTGTAAGAGTTTAAGTTCTTGTTTAAAAGTAATGGTGGCAGATTGATGGGGAGGCTGAAAAAATAGTCTTGCTTCAGGCTGAAGAATACCTGTCTCAAAGCCCTGCCAAGAGACTTTCTCCACCAATATATTTTTCTTCCTTGCTAATAGGCCCCAAACCCCCTTTACAATCTCATGGAAAACAGTTATATATTTTATCTAGGACCTGGGATTCCTTTTCAGATAGAAATGTGATTCCTATAAAGTATGCTTGCTCTTTTCCTGTGGCAGTTTGTCTTGACATAGCGCTAGTTCTGCCATTGTTTCCTCCTTTTAGGTGATCTTTGAAAGAGAGAGAAGGCAAAATCACATCATGGAAGCACACCCCACAATGGATCCTCAGCATACAAAACCACCAAAATTACAGATAATCTCCAGGTGACAGTAATTCAATGAACATTTGGTCTCCGCTTCACAATTATTCAAAATAAAAGCCATAGAGATCTGTTTGCCACCTCCTTACCTAACAGAGGGTCCATTAGGTTGTGATCAACTGCTAACCTGAGGATTGGTGGTTTGAACCCATACTCCTCTGCCATGGGCATAAACCCTGGCAGTCTGCTTCTGTACATTACAGCCAAGAAAACACAGGCAAGTATAGTTCTACTTTGAAACATAGGATCACCATGAGTCAACTGATTTTACACCAATACAATGGGTTTTACCTCAAAGGGGGCTAAGAAGTCAAATCTCTATGAGAGTTTCTTGACTGTTCATGTATCAACCACATGAGAAGGTACTGGGTTGTATGAATGTGTACTTGGGCTCAGTGAATGTGTACCACTCTAAAATTAAAGACTCTTGATTATCACGCTACAGGGGGTTACTTGCAAACAGCTTTTGCAACGCTAGAGAGAAAGGGCTCCCCCTGCTGTCAGCACAGAAGACGAATTGTCTCAGGCCCTGTGTTTATTGAATTCATAGGCCCACTGAGTGTGGAGCCCATGATCAATTGAAATATTAACCACCATCACTGTGCGGGACATAGTTCTATTGGAAATCAAAATCAAAATACAGACCACAAATAAAATGAATTTTTTTATTTAAGAAAGAAGTTTTATGCACAGATTAATTTACTGAATGACTGGCCTACCTATAATCCTTTTATAACCCATGGGGCTCTATAGTGCCCATCTACATTTTCTGCTCCTGGCGTTTAGTGGGAAGCAGATTCCACTTATAGTGTTTGCTAAGATGTCGTAGGGCATTCTGCATTACTTCATGCACCTGAAGAAATGAGCCTTAACCCAACAACCCCTGCATCTGAGACAACTTGGGACATATGTATCTCACTCACTGCATCAAAATCCAAGTTGTTCTTTGAACTCACAGTGACCCTATGTACAACTGAATGAAACAGCGCCTGGTCTGTGCCATCCACACAATTGCCTGCAACAATGGGCTCAAACATAACACCCATTGTGAGATGGCACAGACCAGGCGGCGCTTCATTCTGTTGTACATATGTCGGTTCCTTAAATCTGCTACAGGCCAGTTTGAGGTAAAGTCCACTTAGTGGGTTTTCCACATTGAGCCCTTTTGGTATGGCCTATGACAGATGTGGTGCTCCTGGAAAGAGCATAGTCTAAAGGCCCAGTAGGAGCACATGACCTGGGTCACCAAGGGCTAGATAGAAACTAGGTCAAAAGTGTCCACTTAGGAACATAGTACCCAGCGTATTGTCTCTTTGGGCTTTATACCTAAGAATATAAGTATTCTTAAGCATTTTTTCCCAATGGGAGGTTGCTCCTCCTGGTTTACCCATCAACAGAAATGTATTCACCTTCTAGACATACATGCCCCCCTCGCCCATCTTGACTTGAATATACAGTAAGGTTTACTTGTCACTCTTCTAAGAGTATATGTTGATTTGGGGTGATCTTCGAACAATGCTGTATGGCGGCAACTGAATGGCCTTCTCCCTCTCCCCCATCTTGAAACACTGACCCCAGCTGAGATGAGAGCTCCCCTGTCACTGTGGTTCTTAAGATGTACATATTAGGGGGATGATAGGTGGTGCATAGGGACTAGACAGGCTCTCTACCTCATTGCTTAGGAGACCAGAATAGAAGATCACGTGACCTGAGAGCAGCAGCCTGCTTTCCTCTTGGTGTTTCCCCTGACAGTAGTGGACGCATACAGTATCTGTCATTTTGTGATGGACTTCACTCAGCATTATGGTTTTCAGGTTCATCTATGTCATGTGGTGTTTCATTGCTATTTCTTAGGGATGGCGTTGTTTGTATGCAGCACAGTTTTATGATCCCTTCTTCAACTGATAGGCATTTGGGCTGTTTTCAGCCTCGTGCTACTGTGAACTGTGCTGCAATGGACATGGGAGAGCATGTGTCTCATGTCTGTTTGTGTTCTGGCTCTTATTTCTTTTGGGTATATGCCCAGCACACTTACTGCTAGGTCATATGGTATTTCCATTCAGAGTTGCTTTAGGTAGTACCATAGCACTTTCTATAATGGCTGTACATGTTTACAAGCCCAACCGCAGAGTGTGAGAGTTCCATTCTCTCTGAACCCTCTCCAGCACTTGTTGTTGTCTATTCTTTTTAATTGAACTATCCTTGTGGGTAAAAGGTTAGATGTCATCTTTGTTTAGATTTGCATCTCCCCAAATGGCTAGTGAGTGTGAGCATATCCTCATGTGTTTGTTAGACATTCAAGTGTGGTTCTAGATTTGTCTTTTCGTGTCCTTTTCCCACTTTTTGTTGGATTGTTTTTTTTTTTTTAATTGAGGTGTTATATAATTCTACAGATTTGAGTAATTTGTCCTTTGTCCCTTATGTCATCACTAAAGAATTTTTTGTAATCCATGAACTCTCATTCTATGCCTTCTTTGTGCATTTTTTTTAATTGTAAGAGGTCCCAGTCATCTACTTTGTCTACCACTGTGTATGCTTCCTTCATTATATTTGGCCGTATGTGTATGTATGCCTTGAATAGGGTCCTTAAGTTTGTCCCAGTTTTCTCATTGATGATCCTGATGGCTCTGGGGTTTTAGGTTTAAGTTTATAATCCATCTTGAACTCATTATTGTGCATGAGGTGTGGTATGAGTCTTGTTTCATTCTTGTACAATTGGAGATCCAATTTTTCTAACACCATTTGTTAAAGAGGATTTATTTTCCCATTTAGTGTTTTTTGGTCCTTTGTGAAAAATCAGTTGCTTGTAGGTGAATGCTTTCATGCCTGGGTTTTCTCTCGGGTTTCTTTGGTCTATATGTCTATCATTGTACCAGTACCAGTCTGTTTTGACTACCGTGCCTGTGGAGTAGGTTTAAGGCCAAGTAGTTCAAGGCCTACTACTTTGTTCTTCTTTTAGAGGAGTTATTTGCTTGTCCTGAGTCTTTTACCTTTCCATATTAAATTAGCCATTAGTTTTTCTACTTCTTTAAAGAATGAAATTAGGTGCAGGCTAGCAATGATGAAACATACAACTTTCCTTTAGCTCTTAAATGCTTCCTCCCCCCCCCCTATCATGATCGCAATTCTACCTTACAAATCTGGCTAGACCAGAGGATGTACACTGGTACAGACTGGAAACACAGGGAATCCAGGACAGATGATCCCTTCAGGACCAGTGCTGAGAGTGGCAATACCAGGAATGTGGAGGGAGGGTAGGGTAGAGAGGGGAAACCAATTATATGGATCTACATATAACCTCCTCCCTGGGGGTTGGACAACAGAAAAGTGGGTGAAGGGATCTGTCAAATAGTGTAAGATATGACAAAATAATAATAATTTATAAATTATCAAGGGTTCATGAGGGAGGGGGAGCAGGGAAGGAGGGGAAAAATGAGGAGCTGATACCAAGGGCTCAAATAGAAAGCAAATATTTGAGAATGATGATGGCAACAAATGTACAAATGAGCTTGACACAATGGATATATGTATGGATTATGATAAGAGTTGTACAAGCCCCCAATAAAATGATTTTTAAAAAAGGAATGAAATTAGGATTTGGATCAGAATTGCCTTATGTTTGTAGATTGCTTTAGGTAGTGTTGACATTTTCGCAGTATTAAGTCTTCCTATCCATGAATATGGGATATTCTTCCATTTGCATAGGTGTATTTTTTTGTTTTCTGTAATAATGTTCTGTATATTTCTTTGCATGAGTCTTTTATTTCTATGGCTAGGTTCATTCCTAAGTATTCACTCTTTTTTGGTGACTATTGTAAATGGCATTGTTTTCCTGGTGTCTTTCTTTGGAGCTCTCTTAGCCGGTATATAGGAAGCCAGTTGATTCCTGCCTGTTAATCTTGTATCCTGCTACTTTACCAAATCTCAATTGTTTTGAACAATCTTTTTGTGGAGTCCTTGGGGTTCTCTCTGCATAAAATCATATTATCTGTAAATAGTGAGAGTTTCACTTCTTTGCCCAGTTGTATTCCCTTGGTTTCTGTCTGTTGTCTAATGATTCTGAATAAGACTTCCAGTATGGAGCGATATGCGTGGTGATAAAGGGTACCCTTGTCTAGTTCCTGTTTTCAGGGGAAATGTTTTCAATTTTTCCCCATTAAGTGTGATATTGGCCGTTGAATTTGCATATGTGGCATTATTATGTTCTGGAGTTTTCCTTCCATTTCCATTTTCTGGAGGGTTTTTATTATAAATGGGTAGTGGATGCTGTCAAATGCTTTATCTACTGAGAGAAAGACTGAACTTTCTACTCCTGTAAACAGTTATAATTTTGGAAACTCACAGTGGGCAGTTCTACCCTGTCATCTAGAGTAGCTCTGTGTCAGCATCAACTCAATGGCAGTTGAGTTTGGCTTCGTTTCATTGATGTCGTCATGTGGTTCTTATTCTTTGTCTTGTTTAAATGCTGATTGCATTGATTGCTTTCTGAATGTTGAACCATCCTTGCATGCCTGGTATGAATACCACTTGGTCATGATCAATAATTTTTTGGTATGTTGCTAGATTCTATTGGCCAGAATTTTGTTGAAATTTTTTGCATCTATGTTCATGAAGGATATTGTTCTGTAATATTCTTTGTGGCATCTTTGCCTGCTTTTGATATTTGTCCATTTCTTCAAGATTATCAAACTTGCTAGATAGAGTACAGTGTGTCATAGTACTGTTATTCTTTTTATTTCATTTGGATCTGTTGTAATGTCATCCATTTAATCTCTAATTCTAGATATTTCTATATCTTTCTTAAGTTTGCCAGCAGTTTCTCAATTTGCTAAACCTTTTAAAAAAATGAACTCCTTGCTTGTTGAATTTTTTTCCATTGTTTTTCTGTTTTCCAATTTGTTGATTTCCACTCAAATCATTATGATTTCTTTTCTTCTATTGTGGGAGGCTCCCACTGTGGGCCCTGTAGCCAACCTGAGTAAAGCATTTTGACAAGGCAGTATAAAAATATGACATAGTGGTTCATAATGGCAACAAGATCATGATAACCAGCTCTTGAAACAACTGAAGGCTGAAGGGATGGGTTTACAAGTCTCGAACCTATTAACATTGCCATAGGGGTGGTGATGGAAAGTCAAAGGAGTGGAAGTTGAATGAAGATCTCAGAATAGGGGAAGGAGACTTCATTAGGAAGCTGAAGAACAAATGTCAGAGAAAACCTGTTGCTAGCAGGACCCAGGATGTAAACCTGAGTGATGAGGTGTCTCCTCTATTGTACAAGAGGAAGAGTGAGGGAGGTAAAATCATCCTCCCATCCTTCCAATGCTTTTTGCTTTGGAATAAAAAATAAGGTTTTATATTAATTATGCATGTAAAAGTTGGACAATGAATTATGGTGCTGGTGAAGAATGTTGAAAGTACATGAACAGCCAGGAGAACAAAGCAATCTGTTTCAGAAGTACAGCTAGAATGCTCCCTAGAAGTGAGGATGGCACGACTTCGTCTCATGTGCTTTGGATAGGTTATTCAGGAGAGACCGGTCCCTGGAGAAGGACGTCATGCTTGAGAAAGCAGAAAAGCAGTGAAAAAGAGGGAGATCATCAACAAAATAGATAGACAAAGTGGCTACAACCATTGTCTTAAACATGGGAACAAGTGTAAGGATGGTTCAGGACCAAGCAGTGTTTCCTTCTGCGCTACATAGAGTCTCTGTGAATCAGAAGCATATCAACCACACCCAGCAATATGATATTAATTACATAATAATCTCGCGGGAACTTACATATTACTTCATTTAGCCCTCACAATAATCTTAAGAAATACTGTCATTGTTCCTTGCTGTCAAATAAGGTCCATGCACAATAAAACAAGATGCTGTCTGGTCCTGAGCCATCCGAATAATGGGTTATGGAATGGACCATTATGATCCATATAGTGTCCATGGCTATTTTTCAGAAGTAAATCATTCATTCTTCTTTGTCTGACTTAGTCTAGAAGCTTTAGAGACTAAATTTGTTCCTTTAATAT
This sequence comes from Echinops telfairi, assembly GCF_000313985.2. Classification (NCBI taxonomy): domain Eukaryota; kingdom Metazoa; phylum Chordata; class Mammalia; order Afrosoricida; family Tenrecidae; genus Echinops; species Echinops telfairi. Next base: position 92,702,812 of record NW_022111324.1, read on the forward strand.
GTATCTGCTGAGAACTTAAGTCGCACATGATTATGGCAGTACAGATACTTTGCCCTGCTCTCGGGCATGCAATGATTGGTGTGGAGGATGCAAACATTCATAAACAAGCAAATATGTGCAATCTCAGAGGTTAAGTGCTAAGAAAAATAAAACAGGTATGGGTTTTGGATTGTGGAATAGGCTGGGAGGTGTATTGGAACTAAAATTCTGAGCACCCGTTTATAGAAAGCGATGAATAATAGTGAATAATAGTGAATAGTGAAAAGACTGGAATCCATTTGCAGAGTCCCCACACAGATTAAGCTCCATTGAATTCCTCCTGATGCTTAACCTGGAATGGGAACAATCTTACCCTCCAGCAGAATTCATTAGAAATCAGATTACCTAAATAGTCCAGGGAGGGTCAATTTCCCTCAGGGACTTGCCTAGGTGTGCCCTTGATGGAGATGGAGGTACTGAGGTAAGATAATCACGAATCATGTCCTGACTGCCTTGGTTGGAAGGCCTTGGGTCAATATTGTAAACTCTTCTGCCTAACATAATATACATTTCCCAACCATGGTCCCGTTCCCACTTCTGCAGTCCCACCTGTAACTATGATGTGTTGATCTCCCACTAATCCTGCATTTGACAGTTTCCTTTGCCCTACTATGTCCTGTTGAGTCTCACAATGTCTGCAAACCCTTGCGACCATTATGACCTCATGCTAATGATCTCCCTCATCTGCATGATGTGTCTTGTCTTTTCCTGTTTAAGACTTCATAAATCTTCTTTTTAAATTATATTTGAGATTTAGGGTCACTTTTGTAGCCTACAACAGATGGTTATTTCATATAGGATGTGTGGTAGGTTGAACAGTGGCCCCCAAGGATGTTCACATCTTAATGTGGACATGATAATCCTAATGTTACAAGGTAAAGGAACTTTGCAAATATGATGAAGTTAACATTTTGAGAGGAGGATATTATCCACGATTCTCCAGCTGGGCCTAATGTAAATACAAGGGAGCCAGGAGGGGGCGTGACTATGGAAGCAAGAGGTTGACGTGATGCAAGGAAACAGCTGTGATCCTAGCAAAAGCTGCAAAAGACAAGGAAATGGACTCCCTGAAGCCCCTGAAAGAAATACAGACTTATGGACACTTTGATTTTGGCTGTTTGACAGTCATAACTTCAAGTGAAGAAATTTGCATTTTTAAGCCACCAACTTTATGACAATTGATTACAGCAGTAACAGGAAACTAACCTAGAGGGGTCAGGAAAGTTCTCCCTGATTAGAGGAGAGTGGAACAAACATTTGAAGAACATGAGGTGGGAGAGCTAAAAGATCACTTGGGAAAAGAGCATTCCAAGCAGAGAAGAGCCAATGCATGTGTCCTAAGGTGGAGCATTTCTTCAGAGGTCAAGAAAGAACAGAATAGATGCCAGGTGAGTGTAACGTGGCCCTGAAGGTCACTGGAAGGACCTTAAACTTGTCTCCAAATGAGACGGAGAACATTAAAAGAGTTTAAGCAAGGAAGAAACAATATTAGACCAGTGTTTATTCTGACTATGGACTGGAGAATAAATGGAAGGGGTCAAGGATAGAAACCAGAGGAATGATTAGGTTAGTAAGCTATTTCAAAACTCTAGACAGGAAATGATGGTGGCTTCAACCAGGTCGTGAGAGGTGGTCGGATTCTGAACATATGTATTTTGAGGACAGAGTCAAACAGATTTTTTGATAAATCAAATGATGGTGGAGTGGGACCTTCAAAGTAGACAGACCATACCCATATCTACAGTCCAAGCAAACCAGAAGGTGGAGTTGTCATTTAGTGAAATGGGAAAAACTGAAAGAAAGGGCTCTTCATGGGGGAAGATCATAAATTCAAATTTTGACCCATTGAGTTTAAATTGCAAGTTAGAAATTCAGGTGAGCATGTTGAATAAGGAACTAGATACACAAGCCTGATACACAAGGGAAGGGATCTAGGCTAAGATATAAATTTGGAAGTCATCTTATAAATATTATATTAAAAGCATGAATCTGAATGCGATTACTAGGGTATGTGTGTATAGACAGGAGTCCCCGAGTGTTGCAAATGCTTAAGCACTCAAGTGTAGTCAAGGTAACTCATAAATCAGAGGGGCTTTATGAATAATAAAATATTGCCCAGACCTGTGTGGTGGTCTTTAACATGTTTGAGCCTGTTGCTGTGGCTATTATGTCGATCAGTCTCATGATGGAGTCCCTTTACTTTCACTGACCTTCTCCTTTGCCAACTATAATTCCTTCCTAGCAATCGGTCTTTCCTGAATTCATATTTAAAGTAAGCAAGCACTTTTACTTTTAAGGTCACCCACGTTTAAGGAGCAGTCTAGTTGTGTTTCTGCTAAGATTGATTTGTTTGTTCTGGTGTAGTTCCTGTTCATTTCCTCTGAGTGGATTCTGATCCACAGCATCCCAAGGGGGAAGAAGAGGACTGAAGGTCCTAGGTTTGTTCTCTAATTTTATTGTGTTTCAGGTGAAGTGGCCACACCGTATTAAGCTCCCCACTTCCAGATCGTTCTATTGCCTTGGTTATAACTTGCACAGCGTGTCATCATCCTCATCATTTCCATTCTGTATGATCTGTTTCTACATATCTCGCTTCCTTGCCCCTCTTTGTCTTCTTTGTTTCTGGTTAAATGTTAACCAGTTGGTCTTGTTTAATTGATTATTTAAGGAAATACATTCTTCACAGGAGCGCTTGTTTATTTTACAAGGCAATCTATTTGGTTGAAAGGATATCTCTTAGAGTAGCATCCGTTTCAAGGTAAAAGGAATGGTCTCAGGAATGGTCTTAGACTAAAGTCTGGTTTGTTTGTTTGTTTGTTTAGGAATTTGAGTTTTTCCTAAATTATTTTCCCATCTATGTGGAGCTTACTATTGTATCCCTGGCCAGATTGTATTGTATTGTATCCCTGGCCAGGCTGGTAAAGGTAGCTAGGCACCATCTAGTTCTTCTGGTCTCTGGTTAGAAAGTCATGCATGGTTCATGAAGAACATTAGTCCAATGGACTAGTTTCTTTTTCAAGTCTTTGTTTATTTTTCATTCTATTTTGCTCCAGATAGTAAGAAAACAATAATTATATTGCAACTATTAAAAGCCACTTAGCAACTTTAAAGGCCCCATATGAAACACACCAAATGAGGATATAGACCATTATATTTTTGAACTGTCACATCAATTGACTGAGCTATCCCAACAGCCAATTGTCCCTTGCATACTAACCCAGAAAAAAAACACATGTGTAATGTCTGGATATATCTAGGAATTCTTTGTAATTAGAACCCTTGTGTGTGTACCATACATATGTACCTGTGCAAACACAAACATTATTGGTTGGTAATATTGTTATTGCAAAATTTATATGTTATAACTTGACTCTCATTATTTTTTATTCTTGTATATCTCTCAGTATCTTCATTTACCTTGGTCAATTTGTGTTGACTTCCATATATTCTGTATTACCTTTCCCATCATCAGAATTAATACATGTCCTGGAAGTATTGTGGATTAAGGATTGGGCTGCTAACCACAAGGTCAGGTGTTCAACCTACCACCTACTCTTAGGAAAAAAAAAGAAGCCGGCAACCCCCAAAAAAGGTTACAGTCTAGGAAATTCTATGAGTCAGAATCAGCATGATGGCAGTGGGATTTTGGATACCATCTAGCAAATTTGCATCTGTTTATTCTCATTCCTGTACCCCATTAGCAAATGGAGGTCTCCAGAACTTTACTCCCAAAGGCTTTACTCCATTCATATCACTGTGATTGCTCTACTTTGAGATGAGCATATACCTCAGTCATCTGTTGAGTCCTTCTGACCTGCGGGGTTTGTCTTCTGGCATTATATGTACCACTGTTCTGTTGCTATTCATGAGGTTTCAGTATCTGGCAATGTTTTGATGTTATCCCTAAAGTTTTCAATGGCCAGTTTCTCTGAAGTAGACAGTCTATTCCTTCTTCATAGTCTGTTCTTAGTCTGGAAGCTCTGTTTGGATGATCCTAATGGCATTTTAGTATAACGGCTGCAGACATCCATCAATAATTGGAATGTGAATGAATGAAATGTGAACCTAAGAAAATTAGAAGTCATCAAAAAATCAAATGGAACACATAAAGATCGAAATCCTAGACATTAGTGAGTTGAAATGGGCAGGTATTAGCCATTAGAGAGAGAGAGAGAGAGAGAGAGAGAAATTCTGTCTCCTGCCTCCAAAGAGGAAATTCAGAAGTTCCCAGAATTCTCAGGAGAAGGCCAAGCCCACACAGAGGCCTCATTGGCTATATCATGATTGACAGGCCACACACCATCCCTTCACTCTTAATCCTCTCAAATTAACACCAAATTATGCAACTACCACAAGTAGCTAAGGCAAATGGGAAAAATGAAGCAGTCAGAGAGCTGCACAGAAAATATCAAGGGGCCACCCAAGAAGACAATATAAAACATTATAATGAAATGTGTAAAAACCTAGAGTTAGAAAACTAAAAAAGAAGAACACCCTGGTTTATCTTAATTTGAAATAACTCAAGAAAAAACATCCAAGCTTTGAATTTCAATATTGGAAGATTCTATGGGTAAAATATTGAAATTTAAAGGAAGCATACAAAGAAGATGGCAAAAATACACAGTCACATACCGAAAAAACGAGTTGACATTTGTGATGTTTAGGGATTGTGTCAGCAAGAAACTCCTCGCTAAAGCGAGGGTGGGGCCCAACCTGTCAATTGAGTTGCAGCAGATGACACCTACTTGGTGTCATAAGCCTTTTTGTATAAACGTGAGAAACACTGGGAACTCTCTCTCCCTGCTACTTTGCCTTCCTGTTTGCTGGGACTCTGCTTGCTTCCCAGGGTAGTTCCATGTGGCCTGTAGGTGCCCTGCTATGTTTCCATCAACCTTGGATCAACACAACTGTACGCACAAACCTGTGATCTTTTTGCATCCTCCCTAATATTTCTGCATCATTGGCCTGCAGCTACATGAGTCTGAGGAGGGCCCTGGCTTGCATAAGATATCTGGAATTGAGTTGGACTGTGCTAATTTATTGATATAAAATTACTTCCTGATATTAAGCTATTTCCTATACATATATGAGTGTCACTGTTTTTTTCCTCTCTAGACAACCCAGCCTAACACAATATTTAACTACTTAAAGAGGTAGCATCTGATTAAGAATGAATGGTACTGAAATAAGAAGTCCACGCTGAACTGAAAACTCCAGAAATTGATGTGATACAAATAGGAACATTTCAACAAGTTGATGACATATTAGAAGCACTCACTTGTGTATTTCAAGAAATTTAGAAGGCAGCTACTGACTGGAAGAGATCCATCTTTGTACCCATTCCAAGGAAAGGTGACCCAACAGGTGAAAATTAAGGACAATATTATTAATATCACATGTATGTAAAATTTTGCTGTAGGTCATCCAAAAATCGTTGCAGCAGAACACTGATAGAGAACTGCAGAAATTCAGACCAGAAGAAGACTTGGTACAAGGGATATCATTGCTGATGTCAGATGGATCTTGACTGAAAGCGGAGGATACCAGAAAGATATTGACTTATATTTTACTGACTATGAAAAGGCATTCAACTATGTGGACCATAGCAAACTATAGAGAGACTTGAGAAGAACAGGAATTCCAGAACACAGCATTGTGCTCATGAGGAACCTGTCCATGAATCAGGAAGCAGTTGCACAGATAGGACAAGTGAACCATGCATAGTTTAAGATCAGAAAAAGTATGTGTCAGGGCTCTATCCTCTCACGACACTTGTTCGATCTGTATGCTAGGCAAATAATCAGAGAAACTGGATTATATACAGTAGAATGGGACATCAGGATTGGATGAAGACATATTAACATATGCAGATGACACCACCTTGCTTGCTGAAAATGAGGAGAATTTGAAGCACATCCTAATGAAGGTCAAGGATTTCAGCCACCAGTATGGATTACAACTCGATGTAAAGAAGACCAGAATCTTCACAGCTAGACCAATAAGTAACATCAGGATAAATGGAGAAAAAAATTGAAGTTGTCAAGGATTTTGTCTTGCATGGGTCCACAATCGAAAATGCCACATTATATTAGGTAAATCTACCACACAGACATTTTTTAAGTGTTGAAGAGCAAAAAGGTGACTGGAGATAAAGTGAACCTGATTCAAGTCATAGCATTTTCAATGGCCTCATATGCAGGTTGAAGATCAAGCAAAGAAAAATAGATGTATTTGATCTATGGTGCTGTCCAACAATATTGAAATTATCATGGACTGCCAGAACAAGTGCATCAGTCTTAGAAGAGATACAGCCAGGATGCTACTTAGAAGAAAGGATGGCTAGACATCGTCTCATGTATTTTTGACATGTTATTAGAAGAGGTCAATCCCCGGAGAAGGACATAGTACTTGGTAGAGTGGAAGGACAAAGAAAAAGAGGAAGATGCTTGTGTTAGGCCAGGTTGTCTAGAGAAACAAATCCAGTGACTCACATAGGTATAAGAAAGAGCTTTATATCAATAAATAATATTATTTCAAAAGAAGACATCCTCGCTAGTCCAATTCAAGTCCTTAAGTCTGATGCTAGTCCATACATCCCCCTTCAGATTCATGTAGCTTCATGCCAGATAAACAGAACAGAAAAGCAGAAAGATCACAGGCCGGTGAGTGCAGAGTTTCATGGAATCAAGGTCAGTGGGAACATGGCATGGCACCAGCATGTTGAGTGGTTGAGTGGTCCACAGGAGGTCACCCATTGAGGCAAGCAGACTTTCAGCAGCCAGGAATGTGTAGGGACAGAGAGCCAGTTCCCAGAGCCCCTCAGTCTTCTACAAAAGGCCACACAACCTAGAAGGTAGCATCAAGCTACCACTTTATTCACAGGTTTTACTTCACCCCTGGCCAGGAGTGTCAAGTAGACATAAAATCATCTAACTATCACAACCACCAACAAGGTAAATTGACACAATGGCTGCATCTATGAGCTCGAACTTAAGAACAACTGTGAAGATGGCACAGGACCAAGCAGTGTTTCATTCTGTTGTGTGCAGGGTCACCATGATTGCAACCAACTCAAGAGCACCTAACAACAACAACAACAACAACAACATCTACCAAGTGATCTTCCTTGCCTCTCGTATCCCTTATACCCATTTAAGAACCTTACTTTCTTTGTGTATACCTGTCCTTGACTTTTATGAAAATGTGACCATTTAATATTTAACCTTTTGTGATTGATTGATTTTACGCAGCATAATGTCTTCTACATTTATACACTTTATAAGTTGCTTTGTAGACTCATCATTGTTCTGTAGAGTTGCATAGCATAGCATTTTATGTATGCACTACAATTTGTTTATCCATTCATCCGTTGATGGACACTTAGGTTGCCTCCCTCTTTTTGCTATTGTGAATAAACTGAATGGACATAGGTGTGCAAATGTCTATTTGGGTCACACCTTATATCTCTATGGTACATATCTAGAAGAGGAATTGCTGAATTTAGGCATTTCTGTTTCTGTCTTTTGAGGAGGTGCCATTCCATTTTCTACAATGATTCTATCATTCTATAATCACAGCAGTGTATAAGAGTTATTATTCTCACACAACCTTGCTAGCATTTTCTGTTTCTGTGGTCAGTGCTAGTTTTGCAGCTCTGTAATAGTTAATAATCCCAAACACTCTTCAGGTATTTTATTCCCCCGAATGCCCTCTTTGGTGAAGCATCTGTTCATATCCTTTACCTATGTTTTGATTATATAGTTTGTATTTTTATTGTTGAATTTTCTATACATTTTAGAGATTAGACCCTTGTCGAATATGCAATTGCCAAAAACTTTTTCCCTGTTTGTAGATTTTTTTTTACTCTTTTGGTTAAGTTTTTGATGAAAAGATATTTGATTTTTAGAAGGTCTGAGTTATATAATTTATCTTTTGTTGTACATGCATTTTTGTGTGTGTTTGAAAGTCTATGCCTAAAATTAGGACTCCTAATTTTGTCCCTGAATTTTTTTCCAAGAACTTTACAGTTTGGACTAAAGTCCAAAGACTTAGGTCTTTGATCTTTTCGAGCTTGTTTTTGTGCATGATGCAGTCTTCTGTTTCATTTTTTCTGCTAAAAGATGTCCAATTTTACCAGCATCATTTATTAATCAGACATTTTCCTGCCCAATGGCTGATTTCAACCCTTGTTGGAGATTAGCTGTCTATAGATAATGGATGGATCTACTTTCACATCCTCCATTCTATCCATTGGTCTGTGGGTCTGATATTGAACCTGTCACTCCATAGATTTCCAAGGCTGTGACTTTTCAGAAGCAGATTGTCAGGCCTTATTTTCTTTCTTT
>NW_022111324.1:92711518-92723172 GCF_000313985.2 Echinops telfairi
GATCTTTTGCTTAGGTGCTGCCGCTGTGGGGGCCTTAGCAGCGGCCATTGCTGTCTTTTTAGGAACCTGTTTTGCCTTTTTTGCTTCCTTGGCAGTCCTGAGAGCCTGTTCTCATTGGGCCTTTCTAACCTCAGGTTTCTGATTCCTCTTGGCTATTATATCAGCAAGAGATGCACCAGGGATGGCCCTCTGGAATTTGACTGCACAACGGGTTCTTTTCTTTGGAATTTCTTCCGATTGCCCCTTCTTGTGCTTCCTTCTATAGAGAACAGTCTGGTTTACCTGCCGAGGGTTCCTCTTGGAAAGGAATGCCGATTTGCATTTTGCATTCAGAAACTGGAAACCTTTCCATCCGTCCTTGCGTAATGCCGCCCTTGCCTGGGGTAAATCTTGTACCTACTGAAACTGCACAGCTCAACCCTGTAACAAAAGGTGAAGGCCCTTTAGGAGGGTGGCTTGGTGGGACGATGCCCCCAGAGCAGCGCTGTGTGCCGAGGATGGACGCAGATTGGGGAGGCCTTACTTTCAAGTTTGAATATTAACCTTTACATTTTTCTGTCAGTCCTTGTGATATTGTATTCTTTACCAATAGCAAAATTCAAAAGCATCAATTTTCTATCTTCTTTTTTCATTGTTCAGATTTCATATATGGCAATTGAAAAGGCTATGGCTTGGTTCAGGTACAAATTAGTTATCAAAGTAACATCTTTGCTTTTAGAATTTTAGAGGCTTTTTTACAGCAGATTTACCCAGTGCGAAATCATCACTTGATTTCTTGGTAGCTGCTTTTGTAAATGCTGATTATTGATCTAAGGTAACTTCCATTTTTCTTCTATGCTGTTCATTAGGTTTCCTTTGGCTACTTTTCATAAGTATAAGGTTTTTTTTAATGTTCGTGGAACGATAAAAGCAAAAGATATTTTTGAAGTCCCTTGTATATAATAAGGGACTTATTGAAGTCCTTTGTATATAATAAGGCTTTTCTTCCTAATCTGTATTAGTTTTAATGTAAGCTATACTGAAATCTGCCTATCTTGCTGATATTGAAAATACCAGTGGCATAGCCTCCAGCGTCGCAGCAATGTCAAAGCTGCCTTAGTAGAATAGAGAGGTGATAGGACTAACTATACGAGTTCTCAATCCCTCAGGAAGCATTTTATAAAGACCCTGGACTCAGAATGTGGTCACCTGAATTGACATTCAGCGTAGTAAATAGTTTTCTCGGAAACCTTAGCTACATTCCTTCCACTTTCACAAATTTGTGGCTTACAAAACCAACTGTTTATAACCTTTTAAATCTTACTTATAGAGAAAGATGATGTACAGGAAAATAAAACCTTTAAAATAAAACAGGAGAACAGGATAGGTTCTTTAAGATGGGATATCCTACACTTCCTGGTAGCAAGAACGTAGACCCAAGTTTCTTAAAGTGTAGAGCAGTAATGCCTGCTGACAGATTCCAATTTATCAATGAATGGTAGCACAATCTGCTCCTCTGAGCCCCACTCCTCTCCGACAGAATACATTTTTTCCTGGTCCCTCAGCCAGCCAAATCTCCATCTTATGACGTCTTGGGGCCTTTGTGGATAACAGATTGTGTGGGCAGTTAGTCGCAGACATAACCAGTACAACATTCATTTTTCATGCTCTGTACCTCCTTCTTCCCTGCCATGTTCTCTGGTAGCTCACCCCTCACCCCACATACCCCACTTCAGACATGCAGCACGCATGTACACACAATAATACTAGTGAAGAAGCAGGAATTCCCAATCACAAAGCAGTTTTAATTTTTTTTCTTTAGTTTTTGTACTTTTGTTCTACTATAATACATTTATTATTTTGTCTAATCCTCTTCCTCTTCTGGCTTCCTCTTCCAGTGAGACCCTATGTGCATTTCCCCCATGCAAAAGTAATCAGGCCTATAGATTATGGGCACATCCATACTAACAAGGACTTTTTTTTCTCCCACTATATGCACAGACACCCCTACATTCAGAATTCAGAAAAATTATGGTTAAATCTTTTTGAGATATGGAAAATACTCATGAATACAGTGGAAGAAATTTAAAAATTAAAATTTAATTCAAAAAATATAATCCTAAACCAAAACGTTTTCCAGGAGATAAACAATGAGATAACGGAATTAGACAACATAGTAAAAATCCTGAGGAACAGACTAGAAGAAAAGGCAAACCAAATCAGTAAGATCAAAGACAATCATTCTCACTACAAATGATGAGAGAAACAATCAACAACAAAAAAGGATAAAGAATCAGAAGAATGGTATGGAACACTACATGATGATTAAAGGAAAAATACACCAGGAACATATAACCTTAAAAAACATATATACACCAAATGAAAGACTCTCAAAATGCATCAATCAAGTTCTCAAAGAATTGAAAAGAGAAATAACAGTAGGAAACTTCAACACACCACTCTTAAGGAAAGACAGATCATCAGAAAGAAATTTAATAAACAGAAGAGCTAAAGAACACAATCAACTAGCTCCACCTCCTAGACATACAGAGAGCACTTCACCCGACAACAAGTAGTATACATTTTTCTTGAGTGCACACAGTACATACTCTAGAATAGATCACGTTAGGCACAAAGTAAGCCTCAACACACTCAAAAACATTGAAATCCTACAAACCATTTTCTCATACCACAATGCTATAGAATTAGAAATCAATAATAGAAAGAACAGGAACATAAAGACAAACTCATGGGGATGGAACAACATACAACTTAAAAATAATTGGGTAATAAATCAAATAAGAAATGAAATGAAGAAATTTCCTGAAACAAACAAGAGCAATAGCATATAATACCCAAACCTTTAGAATATAGCAAAAGTAGTTATCAGAAGCCAATTTATAGCAATCAGCACACACATATAAAAAGAGGAGCAATCCAAATTCAACACCTTAATACAACACCTGCAACAACTACAACAAGATATCTGAAAACTTGCCCTTGGGTCTTATTCCCAAAGGAAAACCTAAAGAAATAGAGAAGGCTGAGGAGGTTGCTTCCTTTGCCCAAATCAAAAGCGATTACAATGACCTTTGCTACTAAAATCCTTAAGATTTTGCATCTCATCATTGTTAGTTGCTGTTGAGTTGGGTCTGTCTCATGAAGATTTTATGTATTAAAGAAATACACTTTGTCCGGTTTTACACCATCTTCAGGATTGTTGCTACACTTAAGTCCATTGTTGCAGCCACCATGTATTTTGAGAGTCTTCCAACCTAAAAGGCTCATCTCTCTGCACTAGATCAGACAATATCCTGTTGTAATCCATGGGTTTTCATTGGATGATTTCCAAAAGTAGACTACCAGGCCATCCTTCCTAATCTGTCTTACTTTGGAAACTCTGAAAGCCCTGTCTACTCTGGGTGACCAGGCTGATATCTGAAATACTAATGATATAGCTTTTAGCAACATGCAACACATGTGGAAGATATTGTACAAGGGGTAGTTATACATAAACGATTGTCAACACAGGAGCAGTATTGTAGCTACTACTTACTGGATTCGTTTTCTTTGAGCCATAATAAATGTATTTATAAAATACAATTGAGGTATTGGGAAGGGACAGTCACTTAGCCAAGAAAGCAAAGGAGGATAACCTAAGAGAAACGGATTCTGAAATCTCTGCTCTGGCCTCCTAGGTCCTACCACGAAGGATCGAATCTACCCCAGTTCTCACACTCATCTAGCCATGAAGAAGGGCATTTGGATACCTCTCTCAGCTCCCAAATCACCTTGCATGAGTGTCTTCCCATGTGACATGTTGAGTCTCCTTCTCTGCTAGATTTAGGACCCTTGTCTCTGGATGTGGGATGGGTTTTGGGTGGTTCTATGGCCCCCGGGTTGCTGCCAGTAGTCCCTTCTCTTGACCCAGGTTGGCTAAGTCTATTAGATGGGGTCCTGCTTTGGTTCCTATCCACAAGTTTTACCTAGTTGCCCTGCCTACCACTCTAGGCTCACTCTAGGACTAGGAATTGGTGGTGAGGACTCTGTTGCTTGCCTAATTTCCTTCCCCAAGCCTGGATGATGGCTTTCTGCCCTTGATTCACTCTCATCCTGCTGAGTCCATGTATTGAGGCTCTGCTGTCTCATGTTGAGCTCCACAGTGTCGGTTACTTGCTGAATTGTGCCTGAGACTTGCAGAGTATAACAATGCTTTGCCTAAATCCTCTTTATTACTTCTGAAATCAGACTTTACCACTAAATCAATTGAATCAGTAAATGTATCATCCTAGTGGGCAGGAGTCCTGTCACTTCCCATTTTTTCTTTTCCTCTGCCTCTAGCCTCCGAAGACCTTAGTGACTACAGAAGTCACGAGGCTTTCAAGCTAGCATAAAATCTCACTCAAATAGGCTTGACATATAGAAAGAATACATTGATTTTGTACTGAAAGATCCACAGTCAGGTCAAGTATCAAATCAGTTAGGGTGTAAGCTTCATCTCTTGATTCTCCTGGCTGTCTCTACTGTGTTGATTTTATCTTTAGGCAGGCTTCCTTCTGTATTACAGCATGGCTGACACACTTCCTAATTTACATCCCAGAGGAAAGGAGAGAGCATTGCATCCATAACCAGGGAGGGAAAGGGCCCTGATTTCTCTTTGGTTAGCTCACTTCGGAAACAAACTTTGTCATCAAGGTAATGCCATGCTCTACTTAGCTTAGGTAAATATGCCTGTTGTTAGTGATGGTGTCGTTCTTGTTGATAGGTGCCTTTGCCTTTATTCCAGCTTATATTGGCACCATGTGTATCCTCAGTCATTCCTATGTTTAAGCACATTGCTGAAGGCATTGTCTTCCTCTTTTCTAATCACCCTCTACCAAGGTGCTACCCTTCTCTAGAGAATTCCCCCTGAGGACATGTCCAAAGCAGGCGAGACAAGTCTTTCCATGCTTGTTTCTAAGGCGGATTTCAGTTGTACTTCTTTCAAGACAGATTTGTTTGTTCTCCTGGCAGTTTATGGTATACCCAATGTTCTTCACCAACACTAGCATTCAAATGCATTGGCTCTTCTTTGGACTTCCTTATTTGTTTTCTAGCTTTCACCTGCATAGGAGGTGACAGAAAATACCAAGGCTTTAGTCAGGCATACCTTAGTTGGCAAGATTGACATCGCTGATTTTTAGCACTTTAAGAAGTCTTTTGCAGCATATTAACTCAGCGCAATGCCCATTGTTGGGTTTTTTTGACTTCTATTTCCATAGCATTGATTGTGGGCCCAAGTAAAATAAATTCACACTAAAATCAATACTTGCTCGGTTTATCATGATATTGCTTATTGGTCCAAATATGAGGATTTTTTCCCTTATGTTTAGACGTGCTCCTTACTGAAGGAGGTAGTCTTTGATATTCATTAGTAAATACTCCCAGTCTGCTTTCAGCGAGCAAGGGTGTGTCTTTGGCATATTGCAGATTGTGGGTGTGCCTTCCTTCAGTCCTGATGACACCCTTTTTCACATAGACTAGCTTCTCAGATTATTTGCTCAGCATATAGATCAAAGTATATTTTTTCATATACAATCATGGTACGCACTTTTACATGTGTGAAAACACATAGTACCCCATTGTTATGTTCTGCCTTCTACATAGGCACAATTACTCCTGGCCTTCAAGTCGGTTCTGACTCATAGTGACCCTATAGGACAGTGTAGAACTGCTTCTGTGGGTTTCTGAGACTGTAACTCTATGGGAGTAGAAAGCCTTGTCTTTCTTCTGTGGTGTGGCTGGTGGTTTCAAACTGCTAACCGTTAGCAGTCCAACACATAACAACTACGCCATCAAGCTTCTGTAATTCCCAGGTATTAACCGTAATGTGTTATGATCTACATTGTCAAATGCCTTTTTGTCAATAAGATATATAGGTAGACATCTTTCTGATCTTCTGTGTATCCAGCCATGATCCACTGGCATCTGCAATGACATCCCTCATTCCACGTCCTCCTCTTAATCTGACTTGCGTGTCTGGCAGTTCCTTGTTGATGTACTGCGGCAGCTATTTTTGAATTCTCATCAGCACAATTTTACTTCCATGTGAGACTAATGTAATGATAATATTCAAGACTTTATATATTCTTTTGGATCCCTTTCTTTGCAATTGGCGTGTATATTGTTGTTGTTAGGTGCCATCTAGTTGGTTCCGCCCCATTGCTGTCACACATCCAGTCAGTGCTGACTCATAGCAAAGCTATAGGACAAGGGAGAACAGCTGCTGTGAGTTTCTGAGACTGTAACTTTTTACTGGAGGAGGAAGCCGAGTCTTTCTCCCGGAGATCGACGGGAGGTTTTGACCTGCTGACCTTGCAGTTAGCAGCCTGATGGGTCACTTCTATGCTCCCTTAGTATATCTCACCTGTCTCACTCTCACTGCCATGGAGTGGATGCCAACTCATGGTGACCCTACAGGACAGGAGAGGGTAGAAATGCCTGTGAGTTTCTGAGGCTGTAACTATTTACAAGAATAGAAATCCCTGTCTTTCTTTTGCAGATCAGCTGTTGGTTTCAAACTACTGACCTCACAGCCCTATGTATAACCACTACACCACCAACGCTCCTGTAGGGCACTTATACCAACCTCAATTGGTTGACCAGGTAGGTCCGCCTATACCTAACAGATTATCAAGGCAAGAGTGTGATGGTTCTGGGAGATAAATTTTGCTGGTCCACAGTAGACCCAGAGGCTAAGCAGCTTACATTCAGACTGCAGCCCAGATGCATGGTGCATTCTGCGAGGCTCCCGGCAGACAGCTGCTGGGAAGTAGGGATGTCTAACTGTCTGTTGGTATAGTCTTGAGGTGGGAAAGTGTAATGGTGCTTGGCAAATGTGTCTGTTCAGATGTCCATGTCCTCTATTTATCCCTTCTGCCACTGAAGGAGTGATCACTTCAATGACTGAACCCATCGCCGGAGCTTTAAATCTATGGGATTTGGAATGCCACTGTGAGCTACTCAAAATTTATTACAGTTCCCAAGTAGAGTGATTCACCCTGCTCTGATTGGGAGGGCTTGGCATGAAGGAGAAAGATGGCTTGAAGGCATATTGGGGCAGCCCAGGTGAGAGGGTTGGTCTCTGAGATTGGGATTTGTAATTTGTTTTTGTTTTGAGAAAATTAAACAGAAAGAAAGAGCAGAAATGTAGGTGACAGGACACCTATCTTAACAAGCTGTAAAGCGCCTCCTCCACCCCTCTCCTCTTTTTGTGCTACTTGCATCCTGACCTGCTTTCATTGCGGTCTCTGCACAGGCAGGACACACTTCTGCCAGGGATGAAGGGTGAGGCCATCTTCCAGAAAATAATGTCCTGATTCTCCAGGCACTATGTTGCTTTTCATATGGGGAGCAGGCAGCATGTTGGTCAGCCCAGCTTTGTCGGGTAGACTTGGTGATCCCATCAGTGTGAGGGGCCCCTGGGATCAATGGCTCCTCAAACCTCAGAGAAACCACACCCAAAGCCATGGAGTTGATTTTCATTTTCACAGTAAAGCTGTGCTCCAAAGTGTGGAGCTGTGGTCATCCTCTGGGTCCCTCTGGGTGGACTTTAACCTCCAGCATTTCAGTGCTTCAGTGTTTTTGTGCCACCTGAGATCTCTTTGAAAAAGACCCCAAGAGACAAATTCAGCAGACCTTTTCAATTAACTGCATATCGTTCTGAGCTAGGAAGAGGAACAATTTAGGGCAAACATTTGCTGGAATTAAATAAGGGTGCTGCAAACATAAGCATGTCCATCATTTGAAGTTGCGTGTGTTGAGGGAGCCGATATCATACTGAATGATGATACAAAGCTTTGTGTTTTACAAAGCCTTTTTTGCCTCTCTTAGACCATTTGAACCTCATTAACAACCATGAGACAGAAGCATCAGTACTCTTTCTAAAGAACAGAAAAGTGAGGTGAAGAAAAGTCAAGTGCATTTTCTATTGAAGTGCAGCTCTTCTAGCAATAAATGAATTTTCTTTTTCTCATCCACCTCCCCAGTGTTTTCAGTATTTGAAATAACATTTTGGAGGAGACTCTGTCAATACAGAGAATTTTAGTTAAGATGAACTATGGAATGGATTATACAAATTTCCCCAACCTCTTTCTCTTCCCTAAACTCATTCTCCATGCTTAGTTTGCTAATGTAGGATTCACGTGTTGTTATTGTTTTTATACATCCAGTACAATCAGGAGAATGAGCTAGAACTGCTGCCATGATTAGCTTGTGATCATTAGAAGATGAAAGAATTTATATTCACAGTGACTGTATTTCTAGTCCATTGATTAGGCAATTTTGCTTTTATGACTCAATTATGGTTCATTGCTATGCTGAATAAAATGTGGATTTTCTGTCATAAAGAAAACATAAATCATTAGCTTTAAAAAGCATAACTATGTATAGCTCTAAATAATCTATGGACGTTTTCTCTTATTTTCCTCTTTTTTACTCACCACCCCACCACCATCCCTCTTTTCTTTTCTTAATCCAAGGAACACTTATATAGATTCCTTCAATCTGTTGTGGCATATGGAAGTTTTACTCCACAATTTGCACTAGCCTGTCTTGTGCAATTATTACTGACCTATCTTTGAGAGCCCAAGTATAGGCCTGATTTGGTGTTCAAAGCAAAGGACAGAACTCTTTGGGAAAAGATATCAATGATCAAGTGCACCCTAAATAGGTAGCTTTAATCCAGATGAGAAAGTGATTTTTAAATATACATACAATCACTTCTGGATATTTAAATGACAAATACCTCAGCAATCACATCTCTTGTTAACATGTTTAAATTTGTTCCTTAGGGTATACAGAGGTCATTTAATAAATTACACATTTTGTACTGATTCATTTTTGTGAGCTATCTTTTACTATGGCAAATATGATGTCAAGGAATTGCAATGAATAATCATGGAACTTTATTACACAAGAGATGTTTTCAAAACCAAATAATCACTTTTAAGAGGACACCTGAGATTGAAGATTGGATAGAAATAAAATAAAGAAGAGAAAAACAATTGATATAGTGATTAAGGGACTGACATATTTAAGGGGCTGAAGGACTAATGTTTAGAAGTTGAGAACAAAGAAGTCATGTGACTTAAATACTGGGGCTCCTTGTAGATTCTAGATACCGGAAGTTTCATAAGTTAGTCCATCAACCAACATTCATGCTGTACATCATCTACTTGAAGCACTGGGAATTTTACATTTTTTTCATCTTGTTTAAGGTCCATTAGTCTTTCAACCTACTTACAAAATTTAAAAAGTCTGGCCTATCGAAGAGAGCAATTTGGTGAACATGAAGGAAAAGGAGAAAGAAAAAGGGAAAACCAAAGCAGCAGCAGCAGCTAATGCAAACAAAATCCTCGTTGCAACTCCGAAATTTCCCAAGTAAAATATGCATACTACTTCTTCCTCATCACTAATTAACTTTTGTCTGAGGGAAACCCAGTTCATCAATAAGCACACATAATATGTCACAATTTCTGTACTTACAGTCTACCTGGAAATTTCGAGTTCATGAGCACTAAATTATTCATTCAGCTAAGGATAGGAGCAGGCGTAGAGTAGCATGAGTCCGACTATGGATATACAGTCGCTACAAGAAAGGAGTGGGTGGAGCAGGAACAGGAGGGGAAAAGAAGGCTTCAGGAGAAGATGGTTGAAGTTAGGCTGGAGGAGCCTCACAGGGGGGACAGCCACGCTGAAAACAAAATCTTCAGAGAATATTTTGAGACCTTGAAGAGGAGTCTGAAACATCTACAACTGGAGGATAATTATTGAGAAGTAATAGAAAATAATTAAGAAGACCCTGGACTAGAGATACACCATCAAGTTTTACAGGAATCACATCGTCAGACACTATTGGCTCAGCTCACTCGCTATCCTGCTTTCTCATTGGCCTTTATAGAACAATTAAGCAAGAAAGGAAAAAGGGGTGCAGAAGTTGAAGAATGTAATCAGTGTTACTAGATATTATACATAGAAACTAGTGACTGGTGTATGTTCTTGTGGCACTTAGATTTTCTGTCAACTTGAAATTGTATGAAAGTGTAGGAGTGGAGTCCAACCTCTCAATCAGGTCCCAGCATGATGCTGCCTCTTTGCGGGTGTGGCCTTCTTAGGGGGATATGGGGTGGGGTGGGGGTGGGGAATTGGGATCTCTCCTGACTTTTTCTGTCCCTCTGCCTTTTTTCCTGGCCCACGTGGGCCACTGAAACCTGAAAGCTGTTGGCTCCCTGCATGCTTCCACCAGCCTTCCATCTACAGGACTCTGCATCTACCAGCTGGTGATATCCCAGATTCTCACTTCCCCTTCCAGTTTCATGGCCTGTAGCTATGTGACTTTGAAGAGGGTCCAGGCTAACGTTGGATCTAGGGACTTGAATTGAACTAGGCTGGGGCACCTTCTTGATGCAAAGTTGCTTCTTGATATAAAGTGCTTTCTTGTACATAGATGAGTGTCATTGGTTTGTTTCTCTAAACAACCCAGTCTAACATAGTTCTCAACAAAAGTAAACAAACAAAACTTAAACTAAAACATGGATCAATAAACTATTAAATCTGAAACCAAAAATTTTTTGGAAGAAAATATAAGTGTGCTCCTCATTTTGGGGTGGGGTGGGGGAGCTGATACCAAGGGCTTAAGTGGAGAGCAAATATTTTGAGAATAATAAGGGCAATGAATGTACAAATGTGCTTTACACAACGGATGTATGTATGGATTGTGGTAAGAGTTGTATGAGCCCCGAATAAAATGATTAAAGAAAATATAAGTGTGAAGCTATGGGACCTAATTTTTTTCAAGTGATAGATTATCAAGTCAAATAATATTTGTTTTCTGTATAAGCAACAGAAGACAAAATGGATCATTGGGACCTCATAAAAAATGAAGTGCTTATATTTATCAAAGGAGTAAAAAGACAATTTACACACTGGGGAAAAAGTTAGAAAATATAACAAGAAGAAGAGAAAAAAAAATCCCATGAGACAGTTCTACTCCCATGAGTTTGAGCCAGAATTGACAGGGCAACTGACAAAAATGGGAAATAAAATTTACATAAATGGGTTCTGACACTTGCAAGGACCCAGAAATTCAGACCCAGGAAGAAGCCATGAATCTTTTGATGACCCTTGATGACAGTGGAATGGAAAGAAGCCCATCTTAGAAAAAGTATTTATAATAAATTGAAAAAGAAACCAAGTTTGTCTATCTAGATAATATAGGCAAAATAAACAATCTGGAAAAAAATAAAAATAAACAATCTGGAGGAGAAAACAACAGAACAGACAGTTTGGTGGGGTGGGTGGGGGGCACAGGAGAGGGGGAGGAGGGAGAAAGGAAGGAGGGTGTCAACCAACCCAGGGACGAGGGAACACTAAGTGACCTGAAGTCGATGACAAGGAGGGTATAGGATGCCTGGTAGGGCTTGATCAAGGGCAATGTATCTGAGAGGAATTACTGAAACCAGAATGAAGGCTGAATATGATAGTGAGACAAGAGGAAAGTAAAAGGAAAAAAGGAAAGAACTAGGAGGCAAAGTACATCTACAGAGGTCTAAATACAGGAATGTACATATGTAAATATATTTTTATAAAATGATAGGGAAATAGATTAAGTATCAAGGTAGCAGAAAGACTTTGGG
>NW_022111324.1:92723473-92724778 GCF_000313985.2 Echinops telfairi
ATGGGATCAGGTATCAGGCATCAAAGACCCAGAACAAAAAATCATATCAGTGTGAATGAGGGGAGCACGGGGTGGAGATCCAACGCCCATCTGTAGACAATTGAACATCCCCGAACAGAAGATTCACAAGGAAGAGATAAGCCAGTCAGCGTGCACTGTAGCACCAATGAAACATACATATTTCCTCTAGTTTTAATGCTTCCTCCCCCCCTTATCATGAACCCAATCCTATCTTACAAATCTGGCTAGACCAGAGCATGTACACTGGTACAGATAAGAACTTTCAACACAGATAAACCCCTCAGGACCAATAATGAGAGTAGCAATACCAGGAGGGGAAGTGGATGGTGGGGGGGAGAAAAGGGGAACTGATCACAATGATCTATATATAACCCCCTCCCAGGGGACAGACAACAGAAAAATGGGTAGAGGGAGACAGCGGTTGGTGTAAGACATGAAAAAAAATTATAAATTATCAAGGGTTCATGAGGGAGGAAGGATGGGCAACGAGGGAAAATGATCTGATACCAAGGGCTCAAGTAGAAAGAAAATGCTTCGAAAATGATGATGTCAACGTATGTCCAAATGTGCTTGACACAATGGATGTATGGATGTATGGATTGTGATAAAAGCTGTACAAACCCCCAATAAAATGATTAAACAAACAAAGTAGGATTCTGAGAGACTATTAGATTAATCTGGCTTGGACAGGCAAAGAACTGGACCAGGAAGGCAGGAGAAAAGAAAAAACTAGTAAATGAGACATTTCAAATAAGATGTTGATAAGACTTGGAGGCCTGAGTAAGAATGGTGAGTCACAGGTGACTTCAAGCTTACAAATGTGGGTCATTCATAAGAATGGGAGCAGGACTGATCTTGAAAGAAGATTAGAAATGCTAGATCAGTGAATAACAATGACTCAACGTTGAGCTACGGCATGCCTCAGGGCAGAAATAAGAACTTCCCTCCCCATTGTTCTCACTCTCAGGGTTAAATAAAGATGGGTTGTACCCACTCCACAACTCAATTCTGACTCACAATGACTATATAAGGCAGAAAAGAACTGCCCGCAGGATTTCCATGGCTGTACATCTTTTTTCTTTAATCATTTTATTGGGGACTCATACAACTCTTATCACAATCCATACATACACCCATTGTGTAAGCACATTTGTACATTTGTTGCCATCATCATTCTCAAAATATTTGCTTTCTACTTGAGTCCTTGGTATCAGCTCCTCATTTTCCCCCCTCCCTCATGAACCCTTGATAATTTATAAATTATTATTATTTTGTCATATCTTA
>NW_022111324.1:92726550-92728038 GCF_000313985.2 Echinops telfairi
TGCATGCTGCATTCACATCTTGGAGGACTGGGTTGAAGTCTGGTCCCTCTTTCCCTGGCTGTAAATCTTCATGGAAGGGGGCAACAACATCTTTCTCCTATAGAGCAGCTAGTTCAAACTGCCAAGTTTTTGGTTCATAGACAAGTGCTTTGACCACAGGATGCAAAAGAGTATCAGATAGGAAATTGGTAAGATACTAAGATGCCATGGAATCCTGGTTGCATAGTGGGTCACTTGATGGGCTTCTAGCCTCAAGGCTTGCAGTTTGAAACCACCAACTGCTCTGTGGGAGGAAGATGAAGTTTTCTTCCCCAGAAAGATTTACACTTCTCAAAAACCCACAGGGGAAGTTCTATAGCATCTCTGTGAGTCTGAAGTAATCAATGGCAGGAAGTTTGGTTTACTGAGGTGCCATGCTGAACTGAGCAAAGCTGGGGGTAAAAAGCTCTTAGTTAAGAGTATACCAGGCACTGTGCTGGTTTTTATGTGAAGAATGAGTAAGACATGGGTCCTGCCATCAAGAAGTTCTCAAACTTCTGGGAAAAGGATAGACAAACAGACTTTAAGAACTGAAAATAGAGATAATGCATTTGAAGCTAATGCAGACCAAAAAAATCCCCATCAAAAGTCCTATGTGTTTCCAAATAAAATATACATAACCCCTTGAGGTATTTGCTCAGAAATTGAATCAAAGGGCTGCTTTGTTGAATTGAAATTGAAGAGAGTATAGATTTCAGAGTTCTTTATCTTCCTTCAGAAATGCTCATCAAGAGCATCAAAAGCAGAAGAGGTTGGGGGGTCAGGCTTTGGGGGATTTGGGGTTAGAAATTTGTATGTTGAAACTTCAGTATGTCAGAGAATCTAGGCTGCACACGCTGACAAAGTTAACCACGTCAGT
Organism: Echinops telfairi; assembly: GCF_000313985.2. NCBI lineage: Eukaryota > Metazoa > Chordata > Mammalia > Afrosoricida > Tenrecidae > Echinops > Echinops telfairi. Next base: position 92,727,449 of record NW_022111324.1, read on the forward strand.
TATGGATTCAGTGTGGCAAAATACACCGATGCTTTTTAATCTAAAAGGCTAAATCTTGACCAGCCAGGATCCTATAAACTAATATTTCTTGAAATATTTATGAAATCTTATTTTAAAGAACAGCCAGACAAGTAATTTCAATTCTCAACCCAAATGGTACGCTTCAGGCCCATCCAGCATTCTTTTCAACACCAAGCCTTAGTAAAGGCAAGACCCAGGAACAGTTCCACTGACCTGCTGGCAATAGAGTGTTGAATTTGAAGTGAGACTTGTGAGTGGGGAACTTCCTTTTATGGTGGAGACTCGGTTTACTGTTCCTCAGTTTACCAGCAGCCGGGCTGCTGGGCACTTGAGAGCATGGGCTAGATGTCAGGAGACAGAGCCCTTTCCATCATGGTCAATCCATAGGCCTGTATGACACTGTGGCATACCACTGTGAAGTTTCTCCCTGACTTGACCTTGGGTTTTCACTTGTGTGAACTATCTAGAATAGGCACCTGGATAGAGACCAAAGTCTATGAATGCTAATGAGTTGAAGGCAGGAAAGGGGAAAAGTGGAACTTACTGCCTATCCAGGGCGGATGAGCCCT
>NW_022111324.1:92728323-92732286 GCF_000313985.2 Echinops telfairi
TACACAATTGATGTATGTATGGATTGTGATAAGAGTTGTATGAGCCCCTAATAAAATGATTAAAAAGAAGAAGAAAAAAAAACCAAAACATAATAAGAATGTAAAAAAGAGGGGGGGGGAAAGATGATGGAAAAATTTGGAAAGAGAGTGGTTATAGTTGAACAACATGATAAGTACAATTAGGGTCATTGAATTGTACACGTAAAAATGTATTTTTTATTTTTTTAGATTTTTGTTATACATGGACCAATGTTTTGTTATACATGAGGAGGCTTCCGAAACAATTTTGGGAAAACTTAACTTTCTGAAGTACTCTTGCATACACCTTCGTTGCTGTTGCTCTTAGGTGCCATCAAGTCAGTTCTGACTTGTGACCCTATGTACAACATCAGGAAACACCACCCAGTCCTGCTTTATCCTCACAATTGTTCTTATGTTTGAGCCCCTTGTTGCATCAACCGTGGCGATCCATCGTATTCGAGGGTCTTTCTCACGGTTCACTGCCCTCCTACTTTACCAAGTTTGATCAGGCACTGATCTCTCCTGATAAAATGTCCAAAGTACCTCAGACGAAGCTTCACCATCCTTGCCTCTAAGGAGGATTTTGGTTGTACTTCTTCCATGACATTTATTTGTTCTTTGGTGGTCCATGGTACTTTCAATATCCTTCACCACCACATAATTCAGATGCACCAATGATTCGGTCTTCCTTATTTAATGTCCAGTTTTCACATGCATATTAGGCATGTGAAAATATTATAGCTTGGATCAGGTGCACCTTAGTCCTCCAAATAGCCTCCTTGCTTTTCAACACTTTAAAGAGATCTTGTGCAGCAGATTTACCTAATGTAAGGCAAGCTTTGATCATTTGACTGCTTCCATGAGCCTTGATTGTGTATCCAAGCAAAATTAGAACCTTGACACCTTCAATCTTTTCTCCATCTATCCATCTATTGGTCCAGTTGTGAGGATTTTGGTCTTCTTTACATTGAGTGGTAATCTATACTGAAGGATACAATCCTTGATCTCCATCAGCAAGTGCTTTAAGTCTTCCTTATTAAAATTGTAAATTGTTAATAAGCCTTTCTCCAATACTGATACAACATTCTTATCCATATAATCTAGCTTCTCCAATTATGTACTTAGCATACAGATTGAATAAATACAGTGAGAGAATAAAAAATTGGTGCACATCTTTTTTTATTTTTAAACCACGCAGTATTTCATTGTTCTGTTTTTACAACTGCCTCTTGATCCAGGTACATGTTCTACATGAGCACAATTAAGTGTTCTGGAATTCCCTTCCTTCATAAAGTTATCCATAGAGTATTATGGTCTACACAGTTGAATACTTTTGCATAATCAATAAAGTGCAAGTAAACATATTTCTGTCCATAAGGTTTTCACGGACTAGTTCCACAGAAGTGAACAGCCTATGCTTCTTTATAGTCAGGGTAGCATTGAAACATTGTCAGATACTGAACATTTCATAAACAGAAGCAGAACATTGTAATAGATAGTGCCAGAATATTAGTCCCTCAGGTCCAAAGAAACTCAAATTATGCACTTCCCAAAGTACAGTCTAACATAATAATTCAGATGGAGCAGAGCCTGAAGGCTCTATACATAACTCAAATTGAGAAGAAACAACTGCAAAGATCAATTAATAATCATAACTTGGAATGTTTGACGTATGAATCCAGGAAAGTTGGAAGTTGTAAAAAAATTAAATTGGACACATAAAGATTCTAGTAATTATTGATCTGAAATGGAACTGTATGAACCATTTTGAATCAGAAAATCAGATTGTTTACTAGACCAGGAATGACAGATTCAGAGAAATGGCACTGCATTCATTTTCATAAAGGACATTTCAAGGTCCATCTCAAAATACAATGCTGTTATAGGATAATATCTAGCTACATACAGGGAAATCCAGTCAATACAACTATTATTCAAATTTATGCACCAACCATTAAGCTAGTGATTCAAGAATTAAATTTTGCCAAGGTTTTTAGACTGAAATGGATCGTGCAATCAATTGTACATGGAATCAAGGGGCATTCATACTTATTGGTGACTAGAATACAAAAGTTGGGAACAAAGTGGAAGAGACACTACTTAGAAAGCATAGATTGGCGATAGAAATTAAACTGGAGACCACATGATAAAATTTCGTAAGACCAACACTTCTTCATTGCAAGTAGCTTTTCTATTTTTAAAACAGTGATTCTCCAGATGGAAGACACAGAAATCAAATTGACTATATTTGTGGGAAAAGATTATGGAGAAGTTCAATATCAGTAGTTCAATATTATGTAACCAATAGTCAATTGCTCCTATGCAAGTTCAGATTGAAACGGAATGAAATTAAAACAAATTCACTAGAGGAAAAAAAAAAGAGCTAGAGTCTTTCAAGAATTTCAAGAACATGTCTGGAACAGATTTGATACATCAAACCCTAATGACAAGAGACCTAATGAGCTGTGGGAGGATTTCAAGAACATCATACATGAAGAAAGCAAATGGCCATTAAAAAGATAGGAAAGAGTCAAGATAGTAAGAGGAAAAAAGAAAAGGGGGGAAAGCACTAGAAACATAAGAAGCCTGCAGGTACTGAAGTAGACTTGGAAAAAAACCCAAAACACAAAGAAAAAGAATTCAAAGAAGAACAAAGAAAAAGAAAAGGAGGAGAAAGATGACCAAAAGCGACATCTCTCACTGTGTAAAAGAACAGATTTTTTAAACCGACTTAATTGCTAACCCATCTATATTGAGTTTTGTTATAATGTAAAGAAATCCAAACCTCGGAAAGAATGACATGGAAGACCCCGTGCTGCACTTAAAATATTGCTGCTTGATTATTTGATTTTTATATCACAGCTTTATAACACAAACTTTTGTAAAGAACTGAGCTGTGACCATGTAACAGAAGAGGTTTGAGTAGGGTCTATTATTTTTAAACACCATTGATTAGTTGTGGTGGAGTTTACTGTACTGTGAAGTTTTCACATTTGAATTTTTTAATTGCCTGGCAGAAGCTGCCATCAGTTCTAAAATATCAGCAGAATGATTTGCCGAATTAATTACAACCCCGTTATGTCACTTTTTTATTACAATACAAGTTTTCAGTAAACTTTCCCCCAAAAAAAGGATAGGAAAGAAAGAAAAGTTCAAAATGGATGTCAGTCAGAAGAGACATTGAAACTTGCTGTTAATTGTAGAGTAGCCAAGGATATTGGAAGAAATGATGAAGTCAAAGAGCTGAAGAGAAAATTTCAAAGGGCAGCTCAAGAAGACAAAGACAAATATAATGAAATATGGAAGAACATGATCAGCATATCTTAAACGGAAAGAACTAAAGAAAAAAATTCAAGCCTTGAGTTGCAATTATTGAAAGATTCTTTGGGCAAAATATTGAACAATGCAGGAAGCATCAAAGGAAGATGGAAAGGATACAGAGTCACCATACCAAATAGAACTAGTCAACATTCAACCATTTCAAAGGGTAACATATGGTCAAGAGCCAATGGTACTGAAGGAAGAAATCCAAGTTACACTGAAGGCATTATACAAAAAGAAGATTCCAGGAATTGATGAAATACCAATTGAAATGTTTCAAAAAGCTGATGAAGCATGGAAGCACTCACTAACCTATCCCCAGAAATTCGGAAGACAGCTGCTTGGCCAACTGACTGGAAGAGACCATATCTGTACCCATTCCAAAGAAGCTGACCCAACAGAATGCTCAATTTAAAGAGCAATATCACAAGCGAGTAAAATTTTACAGAAGATCATACAACAATGGTTGCAGCTGTACATTGACAGAGAGCTTCCAGAAGTCCAGTTCGGATTCAGCAGAGGACATAGATCGAATTTGAGTCATGGTAGTGGGAGCGGGGAGGAAACATTTAGGAACTAGAGGAAAGTTGTATTTCTCATCGTTGTTACATCGCACCCTGA